>NC_092278.1:35077100-35377100 GCF_036320965.1 Panulirus ornatus
AAAGAATGATACAGTCCTCGCTATATTCAACCCTAAACATAAATATTCGATTATCTTAGAAAACATCAGTACCTTCGTGGACTTGGAGGGATGCCTGACACAAGAAGGCTGACTGAATATCTCAAAAGAAGGCTAGTTGAATAACCTCAAGAAAGATGACTACTTCGTAAAAAATTCTCAATCTTTTATCACAGTCGATGCTTCAAGGTGGCTTACTTTACCGTTTTCTGTGAATCGCCCTAACCTGAGGGGATGTGTTTGTTTGTTGACGCCTGACCCCACCCGTGCCTTGGAGCTGGCTCTCCGCCTGGGCCGAAAGGATTGATTCACAAGCTTCGAGATGCATCTGCCTGTGAATTCATCTCATCTGCGCTCGGTCAGGCAGGGTGTTCACAAATGCTTGCGTGCGGACCTAAAGTTTTCATATGAGTTGGGAGAAAAGTCTTTTTCTTTAACTGCAGTAAACGTTTGCATGTGTGTGTGTGTGTGTGTGTGTGTGTGTGTTATACAGGGTGAACGAGGCAAAATCTTGTAATTTTGTGCAACATAAGTATCACCAATGAAGAGCAGGTTATACCAATACATGAACTGAAACAAGTTCATCTGCTATACATCTGAACATACTAAACGTCTTTGCATTGGTGATACATGTGCACATTATAACGTACGTCTGATAGGAGTAATTTGAAGTGTGCATATGAGCTGACGTACGTAAAATGTGCCATTAACAAATAACAGACACTATGTGTGTGTGTGTGTGTGTGTGTGTGTGTGTGTGTGTGTAGCGTCCGGGGTAAACCATGGAAAGGTTTGTGGGGCCTGGTTGTGGATAGGGAGCTGGAGTTTCGGTGCATTACAAAAGACATCTAGAGAGTGAGCGTGTGTGGATTGCGATCTTTTTTCGTCTGTTTCTGGCGCTACCTCCCTAACGTGGGAAACTGCGTTATAAGGGTCCGCGGTTCGATTCTCGGGGTACAACGGAATATAGTTTACATAAGATATGTGTATATCATATGGTTAGTAACCTCGCTAACGCGGGAAGCGGAGATCGGGTGAAAAATAAATACATTTATATATAAGCAATTACTAAAGTTTCCCCTACAGTCCACAAATATCTAGGCGTACATGCACGGCATGTATTTACGTACAAACACTGCTAGAGACGGTGCGTAGGAGCAACATGAGAAGTGTGGTGAAGGGAACGGGACTTGACCACGGGAAAACCGTTACCGTGCGGGATTTCAAGTATTCTCTATCTCCTCTCCATCCAGCTGAAGGCGTTCTCACATATCCACTCTCCCGCTTGGATGCCGCTCTTAACACCAGCCTGAAGTACTGTACGGTGAAATGTGCATCGGCGGCATCTCGTCTGGTAAATTGAGAACGTTGCCCAGCGTCAGCAAAGCAATCGATATTACGCAGGCGCCTCTCGCAGTTTGCTAGGCGCCGACTGTCACTGTGGGGGTGAAGGGGGGAAAAACACCCACTAACGGTAGCTGTCGTACCCTGAAACCTTGGCGCCAGAAGTTTTACAAGATGCCAAGCATGGGGCATTACGACCAGGGAAGGAAAATTCCTCTTGAAGGGTTTAGTGCCAAGGGCGGCAAACATCAACACCCCCTGGCGGCGGCGCGCGCACGTGTTTCCCGATAGACACGCGGTAGGCAGATACCATTTACTCTTTTTATCTGATATAATAACAACATAACAACACTCCAGACTAATGGCATTACGTGAATTATTATGAACCCTCCGTCTATACATTTCTGTAAGGGAGAAATATAAGCTTTTAATAGTCAGCCATTGAGAATATAAATGGTAAGTGGCACTTGGTGTATTGCGTCAGCCATCAGGTGATAATATGCTTCAACCCACCCGTCGTGTCAGAGCTTCGTAAACCGTGGACGTGGAGGGACGTTTCCCACATGGTCCTTGTTTTAACTACACCAGTAGTTGTATCTATGGAAAACGAGAGTGTTACCAGACAACTTTCAGTCATACCCATTCGCCTCACAACAATCAACACATTTGAAGAGACACCGTAATAGCTGATAGCCGTCTTACCGGCGTTATCATCTCGACTTGTGCTTCTGCTGCTGTCAGACTCTACCGTTGGAGGCCGGCCGCTAACCCCGCCAAGCACGCAGGTTGCGTCAACCACAGTTCCCGACACAACCAGAGCTGGTCCAGCGAGTCTACACAAACTAGAGAAGGATGCTGTCCATCCTGCGACCCAACACTTACAAGGCTTCTCTTGCCACCCTCTCGAGTGGTAAGTATTACTGTATTCCCTTCACAGTAGAAGTTACAGACGCGTCTTGGATGACTTGATTTCGTTTGTCTTAACAACATTACTCAGGATGAACGTGTCTTCATGACAGTACTGTAACGTTTTCCTCTGCAGCTATGCTTAAAGTTGAGTGGTTTCAAAACACTACTAATCGAATAGGTACCAAGTTACTGACAGCATTAATTCAGACACCTACGTGTTTGTTCTAGAGTATCCGTGAAAGTTTTTCGTGTTTTAGTCAGTTTGAAACCACAAGAACTGGTGTTTGGACCTCAGATTTAAAAACAGATAGTGGTAACCGCAAAGCGAACTTTCGTAATGTCTGGCATCACGGTGGGGGTTGGGTGTGTGGTAAATGAAGGCGGCGATTGCATCATGTTAACTACGGGTTAGACCAAGCGACGGGGAAATGGGAGGGGAAAGGAAAGGAAACAAACATCACATCTCGAACTGCGCGTTTGACCAAGGGATGGGAGAATGGGAAGGGAGAGGAAACGAACATTACACCTCGGTCTAACTTTGATACGACACGCACATTATCCTTGGTCATTATCATTTTTGGTAGTGGTAGACTCTGGGGTTTCGCTGTAGTCATTCAATCGTTTTTATTTTAACATTCACTTTTGACTATACTTTGAGTGGCATCGTCATACAGATCACCTACACTACCAACAAAACGTATAAAGCTTTTGCAATAGTAACATCACTTGCTCATTCAGCACCACCATTCACACTAGCCCGAGCCCTTCAGAGCAACCGTCCCACGAGCAACCACCTTCAACTGGCACTTCAGCCACTGGCATACCACCGTAGCTCACAGACAGTAATGCGTGAGCCACTTCCTGGCGACTATATCATCGACGATTATTAAAACCAACACTCATTTCTGTGTTCCATCCATCTAATTCCCACGATCCATTCATTAGTCCTGCTGGCACGGCGGTCTCGGCGTAATGTGACTAGCTTATCAGGGAACCCCGCCTCGAACAGCGTATTAAGCGTAACTTTGAATTGGCTACAGTCGCGTGCGAATGGAAATTCATTTTTAAGTGAAGTGATCGTATGGATCCCCATAGACTTATCTCGTAGATAAGGTTTTATGACTCCGGAGAAGCAGCTTTAGAGTCGAAAATGAAACTGACATTTCAAGGTTTTTGAAAGCAGTTAGAAATAACCAACTGTTCTAACCATGTTTCATGTCCAGGTGCGGATGATATATCCTTATGCCTAGAAAGATTCTAATCTGTTAGCTGGAACACTACGAGTGGTAGAATGGGCGGTCGCCCTTTGTATGTTTAGAAAAAGATACTGAACGCAAATATAAAATCATGGGTGCTTTCATCCTTCTACATCCCAAGATTATCACTGATAGGAAACTCGGGTTTTGAAAGTTAGACGGGTAAAACGTATTGTCAGCTTGCACGGCGGAGATAATGAGTTTGGGTAATTCCGAGAGCCGATCACAGTTATCAACAGCGCAGAATGTACCGACATCTCTGGTAAATTGGTGGGATTGAAGTATGTTACAAGGCGGTATTATAGTGCTTAAACTGAAAACTTAATACTTGGATTTTTTTTGCCTGTATCCACATATCTCTGAATGTGTTCGACTTAAAGGCTGCGTGTGCACTTGTCATGATCTACATCAATAAATGGGAAAGATAATGAAAACGAGGTAAGGCAAAAATTTTGACTTACTTTTTTTTGCACCTAACGCAAGTTAAATTACTTGATTTCTGCGCAAGGGGTTCCAGAGAAAAGAAAGTACGCGTCCAGCATACACCACACAACACGACCAGCCAACATATAATTGCATTCTCTTGGCTTCATAATGTCTAGGTATTTCAGATATTCTCACGAAACTCTGAATTAAGGATTCTTGAAAACAACTTTTTATTCATGGTTTGACTGAATGACAATGCACTGAGTGAATATGTAAATGCATTACGGCGTTTGATTTCTTGACCGTTAAATCATACCCGTTGACATAAAGTTTTATGTTTTTCTTGGACTCTAAATCTAGCAATCTACTGGCTGAAATATAAGTTATCTTAGTTCTGATTCGTTGACAAAATGGAACGCACAGGCCGTTAGATCGTTTGGAATGCTCATTAAAAATTTTACCTGTCGAATGATATACATTTTCGTAACTTTTTCACGTTAATGAACATCAAAAATTGCTCTTAACACTTCGTTACTGTTTGATATTGCAAATGTCGTCCGTGTTAGGTATGGCGACTTTATTTTTAGTTTTTATTTTCAAAATGTCCGACTTTAGTTGTTTTTCACTTCACATTAATGTCCATCACTGTTTCTGCAGATTATCCTGAATGGAAAAGGGTATCAGTTCTTAAAGATAGCAAAGTCGGACCAAATCCCTTAAGTCATAACATTTGCATGATTTGATTGTGGGATAACAGACGTTTCATTGTGACTAATGAACTTTGCTTTACCCCGGCAGACTTTTATGACTTTCGGGAAATGGAGGATGAGACTGCTGCCTTTTTGTTGGCCAAACACATCTGGCGACTGCTGAAGAAGGCCCGACATCGCCTATATCAGGTAAGGACGACTGAGACCCATCAGTCCGCATTCCCCTTTGAATCTCAGAATACTGCCTCCGCCCCGTGAACTAGTTACCCGTGGTCTTTCCCTTACCTAACAGAGCAGATCATTGATACGCCCCTGAATTTCCAGTAATATAAACCAAGTTGTATCTCTCGACAGAACATCTTGTAAGACTGTTTCCTTTCTTACACATTGAATTAGTGCAGGGGAATGGCCATAAGGAACTGAACTGCTTATCGTGATGTAAGCAAGGTGGGCTGCCAATTTGCGAGAGAGCAGGCGGTCAAGCCAAAGAAATCGTGAAATCAACCGGGTTACTTTGATTTTAATGGGACAGATTAGGCCGGGATGGATCAAGTTACCATGGGGGAGCTGAAAGACCGGTTCAAGTTACAATTTCCTAACATTCTCGAAGAGTAAAAAAATAAAGTTTTAACTGCAATATTTTTCTATAATAAAGAAGTATAGTAATACAATATATGAAGATCATGAAAAACCCGTTTCCTCACATATGTAATACAACGCTCCTTACCTCAAGGTCACCTCCATTTTGAATATACGTGGCGAAAACCTCAAACGACAGCAATATGCCTTCAATATGAACCAAAAGACCAGTTCAGTTTGCCTCTATTGAAGACTGCTCAATGTTCTAAAGTGGAACGTTTCATTTTGAATCACCTTTATGCACTTTCACTCACGTTATGAAAATGTAAACGTGTAGACTGTCACAGCAAATACACGTGACACGTACACCCTGAGAGTGAGCCTTAAACAAGAAAAAAGTTGTTGACAACCTAGTGGAGACTGAACGGAACTGGCTCGAACTCCAGTAAAACTAGTGCTTCGAAACCCGACACTGCTGACGTGTGACAACAGCATGAAATAATTATTCTACAAAGTAACATAAGTAAATAGTAAATTTACGATATATTTTATGACTGAGTTGTAACAGGGAATTCTTCAGCGTAATAGACCTATATCATGCGAGCTAAACATTGATAACACTTGGTTTTGCAGTGACTATAGCTATAGTTTTGACTCTTATGACCTGGTTTGTGGTATGGAGTGGATAGTAGGGGAAGCACCCGTAAAATCAATACTTAAAAGCAAAGGGAATGTAGAGTACAGTATTTGTAAACACCTCAGTGTTAATGATTCTTTAGATATGAGAAAACATTTGGCGGGGGGGGAACTAAGGTTAGCAATGGCCATTACAACTCCTGTCGAGCTATCTGTAAAATACCCCCCCCCCCCCCCCCACCATGAGCTAGCTAAGCTTGGTTTTGGTTTGAATGGCACAATCTTGCTTCACGAGTTACATTAATCTATACTATATATAGATAACCACATCATTTTTTTCTCTCCTTGTTACAGCTGCCAGGCTGTGAGGGCGGTGCTGGGGGAGTGTCCGTGCTGGTGCCTGCGGACTTTCTCAACAGATTGTCTCGTGACGTCGTCAGGATGACGGAGGGCGAGAGGCACGGCGTCAGGTGAGTCACGAGAGGAGTGGCTCTCTGCATGACCTTTATCTGTTTACCTTTCTGCCATTTTGCGAGTAGATCACTGGCTGACTTGTTTCGTGAACCTGTGATTCCTTTTGGTTAGACAAGTGACCGAAAACTCGTCATCCTGTCGGTTAAATACAGAATCATGGAGGAGCATATTCCAGAATTTATATTGTTTGTCCTTTCAAAGATGAGGAGTTTGGGATTCATATTATTTGTACGTCCCGAAATTCGCGGTGTTTAGTTTAAGAAGTGTATGGTTTTGCCAAAGATAAACTGCATGAAAACGTCATATTTGTCAACCATTTGTATTCATTTGTTTGTTGCAGGGGCTGCACCCTACACATTGACTACTGCGATGGCCACGAGGTAACCAGGATTGGGAAGATCAAGTGTGACCCTCACCTGCCTTCCACTTCGTTCCTGCACCTCACACTGACCAGATCGCCTGAGGGCCCGCGCAACACGAACCCTCTTTTAAGGTGAGTTCACCCGGCTAGCAAGTTTTTCCTTGGTTCACGCTGATGTCGCAACTAACATCTTCCGTAAGTCATGTTGGCCAGTGAAGCCTCGTCTGAACTTGGCAATCAACTTGCACCACACACATAAGCAGCCACTCCTAATATTCGAATCACGTGTAACCACATTGTGTTTGTACCAACCAGCATAATAACATGGCTTCTTTTATTATTCCACATTTTCGTAGGTTACGCAAGGATGGACTGTATTGCTAGGAACCGTAAGAGGATTTTTTCTCCATGCAAAACTTTCACCAAGATCGGGTATTAATATTGTCCTGGTTTGCGAAGCGAAGCAGTTCATCTTCCACGAGCCTCGGAACCTAACTCGATTCCGAGATAGGCGTAGCACGTAAACCTTTTCTTCAGGTTACGTGGCTGCCTTACCTTCTCACATCACGTGGCTGCCAACTTGTTTTGAAAATGACATACTTGCTAATTTGTTCTGTCGCTGTCGTGGCAACTGGTTCCCTAGTTTCAGACTGCGACCTGTTCCTAGGCTCGCGTAACCATATCCGTCCACTTCATAAAGATGTCAAACATGTGTAGGCCTTGCCTCTTTACAGTCAGTGCACTTGTCACCAGGATGTTTCTTAAACATTAAAAGTAACTAAATACCATAGTACTTTTTTTTCAAAATGAAGTTTTAGTTCTTTTCCAAGTTTTCACGAGTTTTGATAGTTACGAAAAGTTTTTATTTTTTTATCTTTTATTTTACCGTTTGGCTCAGTATTTTCGTTTTTTCTTCCACAGAATTCTGGGCTTCGGAAATGAGAATGTAATCTACATCAGTCCGGGTTACATGCTGGAGAAAAAACGTGCCAAGGATACCCGTCGTGTTCAAAGTTGAATCTCCAATGCCTGAATCGTATGTGAATGATCGAGGGTAAAGCAAGACACACAGGATATAATGGATGCTCCCATGTACAGGAGGAAGTCCAGTCCCAGACCAAATACCACATATTTCCATCCAGAGTATATAGATGTACTTCAAACTTACCTACGGGGCCACTTACTAACTGGATCGATTCAGACTTCAATTTCACGTCATGTTCAAAGTGTGTTATGAGCACAAATGTTATCTATATTATATTGTCACCAATGTTTCATGTAACCTTCATGTCTTAAAAGTGCTATATTTTTCTAACACATGAAATCGCCTGTCTTGCCTGTGGTCATTACTAATGGTCGAAGAAGATTAACGCTTCAGCAGCCCAGCTTTTACGACCGCCCGGAAAAAGGCGTCTTTTTCGTGTTCTTTTCCTAGTAGGATTTTTTTTTATTGTTCTTTAATGCTGTTCAAATTAAAATCTTTGCATTACATAATTTACGATAGAACATTGTAAATCACCGCACAAATGTTTTGTAGGATAAGGAATGCCGTAAGATCATGAGGTACAATATATGTATAATAATAAATTCAAAGGTATGATTTTTGAGGACCAGATTCATGTTCTGTCTTTTGCACATTCCATACAGAAGTGATTCGAGCCAAGGCCACTATATCAGTATGGAAGGTCTGAAACATGTTAATGATTAAGGTATGAATATTTGAGGACTTGGAAGGCAAGGCAAGTCCCGGACGCCACTACGTCAACACGACCGAGTGGCATCCGGGGGAGACTTATTGTCGTTACAATCTCGTCGAAGTATCTATTGAGAACTCTGCATGGAACGTGATCTCTTAAAAACTTCCCACACCTGCCAAAACATCGACTACTAGTCATAGTTTTACCTGTGATGTACTTGTAGCAGTTCCATTGCACACTGATTTTACGGAAATAAAGTTTGTTTCACTATTCATCTCGTTGCTTATTGACCCCAACACGGATTTAAAAGTGTTACGGTGTTACAGCAGGGGCGTCGAGGGGGAGCACGGGTTACGCTGGTATACCACGCCCATGTCAAGAAAAAAAACAAAAAAGGGATAAACGGCAAAAATAACGAACGGACTTTTTGGTTCTGTATACGAAAAAAAAAAAAAATGTAATGAAACTCACATAAAGTATTAAAGTTTCATGGGAAATATAGCAACATTAGGCAAACGTAGTGTATAATGTAATGGAGAACACGAGGGCTTTCACTTTAAATTTCAAATAGGATTGACAAGAATTTGAAAGGAGCTTGGATCCGGAGCAGCGATCCCCACACCCATAATGGTACATGTATGACTAGTTGAGGTCGGATAAGAGAAATTTAAGCAGCACACTAGAACAACCATTAAACTACAGATAACCAAAAGTAGATGAGGTCTTAGAAATATACCGAATCCAATTAATATTCTATGATTAGTTAAAAAGGATGGAGTGTTGTCCAGAAAATAAACCATGAAGCTCAAGATTAAAAACAAATAAGCTCGTACACAGCATATGCCTCTCATTATTACCATTATCAACAGAAACCACGAAGTATTTTGTGGCCAGTACAACAAGCTATCATTTTCAATGGAGAGAAACGATAAGATTGGATGTTAGCCAAGTTACTACTTTCGTGCAACATGAAATGGGTTGATCATAATGACAGGCATATTGTCTCGTTATACCATGTTTCAAAGCAATTTTTTATTAGACATTCAAAAGGTGGATGTGGAATGATAGTGCAAACTGCACTACTGATGTTTACAGAGACGTCTTTTTCTCAAGTGGTTAACTGAATTCGTTTTCAGTGTAGCTCGATCAATATATATATATATATATATATATATATATATATATATATATATATATATTCTTTCTTCCAAACTATTCGCCATTTCCCGCATTAGCGAGGTAGCGTTAAGAACAGAGGACTGGGCCTTTGAGGGAATACCCTCACCTGGCCCAATTCTCTGTTCCTTCTTTTGGAAAATTAAAAAAAAAACAAGAGGGGAGGATTTCCAGCCCCCCGCTCCCTCCCCTTTTAGTCGCCTTTTACGACACGCAGGGAATACGTGGGAAGTATTCTTTCTCCCCTATCCCCAGGGAGTGTATATATATATATATATATATATATATATATATACAGCATGACCTCTAAGAAAGTCCTGGATCTCTTCTAAGGGCTCTTGTAGCCCAAGGTTATGCTACTTCAGGAGCATGGAATGTTGACTCCTTTGGAGTGGGGAGAGGTTGGCTGACTGAAGATATGCCTGAAGCGGAAGGGACAAAGAGACAGTGCAGCCCGAATCGAAGATGGAAGGATGGAATGAAAAAGGTATTTGAAGTGCTCGAGGCCCGAAAATGCAAGAGGGTGAAAGACGTGCACGGGATGGAATGAACTGAAACCATGTGGTACATAGAGAGGCGACGAGTTGTCAATGGACAGAACCAGGGGATGGCTGGGAAACACCAAAGATCTGTGGAGCATGACTGCAGATATCGGGCTATGATTTCAATGCAAAACACATGTAGCTAGTTTCTGCCTCAACCTCACTCACGCGGGAAACGGCGGACACGTATGAAGGACGCGAAGTATAAATTTCTCTCAAGCTTTCTCGCCTTAAGCGAGGTAACATGAACGACGGAGATGCCAAGGAAAATTTCTCGCATGGCTCCGTCGTCTCTTCCTACTGTTACGCAAACGATTTTTCACTTCCCTACCCTCCGCCCTATTTACTGCCCTCTTACGACACCCAGGAACTAGAATACATACTGGTATTTTTTTTGGAATGGAAGATCCATTTATCTAGTATGCCAGAAAAGAAATGATTAAAAAAGCAGAACATGTAAGCATTTTTATTTCCAAATGTTAACAATAAATACAATGCAGTTTGATTAAATGACTAACCTGGAGAAATAGTTTAAAAGACTTCCAAGACCGGAGGCCTACACTATTTAAACGTCGCTTGTCCTAAGACATCTTTTTTCAGATTCCCCACCGGGTGAAAATAAGTTTGGTCCACAATTCACTTTGCCAAACCACCGTACGAATTCGATGGCCACAATCAAAAGAAAAACACACAAGTCCTGACTGCGTATGGTTTAGTTATCATGAACCTTAAGCGCCTATATTACTTACCAGTGAGAAATATCTAAACTTATCAGATAAATACTACCGAATAGTACTGAGAAAACAACGCGCATCTGCTGTGAGGAGATCCACCTGACCCGCACTGCTCGAGAACGACGAATATCACTCCCACTACAATCTGAATTTGCGTTCCTTTTCAAAAATCCTAGGTCACTTTTTCTCTTTGTCTAACACCGTTGAAGAGTTACGCGTGTAAAAGACATCACTACATTTCAAAAGTCCAAGTAAAAAGTCAGTAAATATATGTATATTTCATCTCAAGCAGTCTATGAGCCTAGCGCTCGTCCTGTGGCTAGGATGCAGCGCGCTGAAAATATTCAAATATTTCAGCTGTCACAATGCGGGTAAGTCACAATGGGCCAGTGGCTCCATTCTCCTTTCACTAACACAATTAAGTGTACGTAGCTTTAAGGACCGTGGCTTCATCCTCCTCCTCCTCCTCTCATGAACACAACTCGGGTACACAGCCTTTGAGCCCGTGATTCCATTCTTCTGGCATTAACATCCTCGTTGATCAGTATCTCCAAGTGGTTTCTCCCTTCTCCAGTCATTCCGCCATAGGTGGGGTTGTGAAAGAACCGAAACTCCCTTTAAAGAGGCGCGAGTCGCAAGTCTTCACATGGTGCCGTACGTGGTCCAGTACGACACGTTCAACACGAAGAACGCGAAGGGGAAGAAGAAACGAGAGAACTTGTCGATGTAGACGGCGATGTCCTTCCCGGAGCAGCGATGGACGACGTACTGCGGCGCCCCAGGGCTGTGGGACCTCAGGCGGGACCGACTCCGGCTGCGGCTACGGGAGTATCCGTTCAGTCGACCGTCTTCAGACTGCAAGGATATTTTGGGAATATAATTATATCTCCTGTAAATTCTGAATTGGAAATCAATGACCATAATGACCCAGCAATATCTTATGTTCTATAGTCCTAAAGTTTAAATTGCCAGAAATAACACAAGAGTTCGTTTTCTTCCATCGTTTGCTTCACTTTGTAAACTTGTGGTGATAAATTAATTTCCTCAGCATTGACAGATTACAGCTATTCTGGACTTCGTTTTCCGTTCATCCAACACTGCCAGCCAGTAAACATTCTTAATAGCAAATTCAGAAAAATTCCTTGATCATTACAAGGGGAAGGCGGGTAAAAATCCTAGCCCATACCTCCTAGCGTTACCTTCCTGGCAAGCCCGATGCGTGGTTTAGGTGAAGGAAGAAGGGTCGCTGCCCCGGCGGAGCCAGAGGCTCAACGCTATTTTTATTTTCATTTTCTTTCCTTTCAAATCCCACTTAATCCTACTTTAAATGTAAAACGAAAACGCCCGTCTTCGCTTCGTGATCGCTGAGTAATACACACTACATCCATTTTGCTTTATTTGCTCGGTGTTGTGCTACGTAACTTTATCTATTTACTTATTTTTTTTGTTCTAAATTCTGCAAGTTCTTAAAAAATCAAAGAAAAAGAGGGAAAGTGCACCTGTGAACATTGTCGGGTTCCCCCTTTTCAAAAGTGTGTTTGGGGAACCTTGGCATCAGAAATTCATAAATGTAGGAAACTCACAAAAAACGGTGCTTTTTTTTAGCGGCGTCGAGTTGGGTGAGGTTATGCAAGCGAGGCTGCAGACCGGCGCTCGCCTTGCTGATCTATACGTATAGCCTGGGTCGACAGATCTGCCTGGTCATCGACCTCCCCCGCCTCTGTTACTGCCAAATGAATTCGTGTGTAGGACATCTACTTTCAAGAATAATGACATTATTTGTTACTTCATCTGATACACTTTTCGAGGAGGGACTAGGATTTTATTTCAATTTTTCTCAATTTGTTGCCGAGTGCTTCAGAAGAGTTCACATTAGGTCATCTGGCAGTCTCGGAATGTTCTAGAAGACTGCAGACTGTATCGTCATGCGGTCATATGAAGCTCTAGCGGAATATATAGACCGGGTTGGATCTTCACGTAGTGACAGAATGTTCTAGCAGCCTTGCAGACTGGGTCTTTTGAGCGGTCACCAAATGTTCTATTAAGACTGCACGGATGGTCTTCATGCAGTTACAAAATGTCCTAAAAGACTGAAGGGTGGGTCATCGCGCAGTTACAGAATATTCTAGAAGAATGCAGGCTGGGCCTTCAAGCAGTTACAAAATGTTCAGGAAGTCTGCAGGGTAGGTTCTTCAAGCAGTTTTAGAATGTTCTACAAGACTGCAGGCTGGGTCATCAGTAGGTATAGGATGTTCTAGAAAGCAGGGTAGGTCTTCATGGAGTTACAGAATGTTCTAGACGACTGCAAGGGAGGGAAGGGCTTCAAGCAGTTACGGAATGTTTTAGAAGTTTGCAGGCTGGGTCTTCATGGAGTTAACAGAATGTTCTAGACGACTGAGACTGGGCATTCGTGCCATCGCAAAATGTCCCAAAAGACTGCAGACTGGGTCTTCGAAGTTACAGAACGCCCTAGAAGACCATACACATACAGACTAGGTCTTCACAATCAAAGAATACACGTAGAGGACCACAGACTGGGTCTTCATGGTCTAACAGTGTCACCTAATACTTCCTCTAAAATATTTCAATAACCTTGGAAGCTCCGGCAGTTAAGCACACGCAACAAATGAGAACCCGTTTAAAGCATGGATTTCAAATGGATAAAATTCGAGTGTTAAGGAATTCAGAACCACTCGTCGGCAATGAAGCCTGTCACACAATTACATATTCACAGTCTAATACATCATCTAATAACCGTTCAATTAATGATGGGTCGTGAATTAATTCAGCTGGAAGTATCTCGCTTATGACGTTGGCGTTTACTGGGTCTATTGACAAATTCGCCCGGGACTGACTTGGCGGCAGTTTAGCTAACTACCTCCCTCTCCCTCCGTCAGGTGTTGGCAAATACTCATCTCTGAGCTACCATATCAGCTTTTCTCGCCACACAAACACACGAGCGTTTAACAGAGGTCAGAGATGGACATAACGGAAGAAACGTATTAGAAAAAGATATGGAAAATTACGTGTATAGGATCAGAACACGGTAATAAATAGACAGAATAAGTGGAGCCAATATAAACAAGTTTAGATGCAATGTATGATTGTAATTTTCAAGAGATGGGGAGGTGGGGTGGATCTCCTTCTCCACGAGTGCACACCTACCTTCCCGTCCTGTACAAAAGGGCAATTACAGGCAAACGACACCCTGCTTAAATGTTAGATAACAAGCTACACTGATATATATATATATATATATATATATATATATATATATATATATATATATATATATATATATATATATATATACGTTATCTCTATACACTTACCTTTTTCTCATCTAAATCGGTGAGATCCTCCACCGAGTAACCCGTCATGTCTTTGGTCAGCGGCTCGGCCTCCATGAAGTAATTGACGAGGCCGAACTGGAGGAGGGAGGCGAACACGAACACCGTGCACGACGACATCCACACGTCGATGGCCTTTATGTACGACACCGGCGGCAGCGACGACTGTGACTGTTGGTTCTGTGTGGCTGTGGAAAGCAAACAAGAAAACGTTATCTTACACTGTGATTTATATATATATATATATATATATATATATATATATATATATATATATATATATATATATATATATATATTGGAAAGGATCACAATTTTGCGCGTGATCAAGTATATTCTTATGAGTCCACGGGGAAAATGAAACACGATAAGTTCCCAAGTACACTTTCGTGTAATAATCACATCATCAGGCGATACACAAGAGAGAAATATAACAGTCAGTTGATATACAACGAAGAGACGTAGCTAGGACGCCATTTGGTAAACTTATAAAGTCACCAAATCCATTAAATTTCTTTTTCTTTCTTTCTGCAAGCAATGTGTAGAATGTGGAAGGCAGAGGACATGGAAAGGTCACACGGGATATATGGGCGACAATGATAAACTCACACGGAGAGCGACCTTTTGGATGAATTATCTGCGATGAAACTTACACGGTAAAGTTACGATGGACAAACTTAGGTTGCTGTTCATGCAACTGGGGAGTAAAACTTAAAAACAGCCTCGTTCTTTCGCTGAGAGGCCTCAAATAATAGTTTTTAATGCTGAAGACGCAGCGAGGAGATTATAATGCTGCGGGTCAACTTGTGGACACCACTGATGAATGGTGAGACAGGTCCGTCTCTACTCGGAGCTGTATATATTACCACATAAATTTCCTTGTGCCACCTTCACTCAAGGACACTTCTGAGTTAGGTGGCCAGAATTTCAGTTACTGTTTTTAGATGCTTATAAAGTTCCCTTGACCATTCTTGCTCATGTACGAGCATAGACTTACACACACAAACAAGCACAGCATACATAAGTTTAAAAGGATGTGCGATTGCAGAGAAAGCTTAAGAGCCAGGTTCCCTGTGAGTGTAAAACTTCCTTCCCGTTCTTTGCAAATAGGTAATTATAAATTACATTCACAATCACACACAAGAATGCAAAGTTCCCCACAATTCTGTACAAAGAGGTAGGTACAATTCTAACGGCACTTTAAAAAAGTACATAACACACACACACACACACATACACACACACACTATAAACACATCAAAGTACAAAAGCACATAGAAATAACTCGACGTGCCGATGCGTTTAACACTTTCAAGATTTCAAAATTCGTTTCTTAAGAGAAAAGAGAACCCAAACTGCAATACGGAAGGGCGCCAACAATACAGTTTTACCAGTTTCAACTCCCTTCACACAGGTAGGCATCAAACAACGATGTAATCTCACATTATTACCAGATCCCTAATAACCTCATTAATGGATTCTAATGATCTACTAGCGTTACTGATAGTCTCATCCCTAGATCTAACCCCACATAATTGCCTGTTACAATCCTCATTTTAGTTTTTTTTTCCATATTCTATCATCATCCTCACAACTTATATATAATTCTTTTTCTCATACTTGATCGCCGTTTCCCGCCCTAGCGCCAGGAACGGATGATAAAAGGCTCACATCCATTCTCTTTCGCTGTTAAGTGTAATGCACCAAAACCACAGCTCATTATCCCCAGCCAGGCCCCACACACCTTTCCATATATCATATCAGTCTTAATTTTGTATCTTAGTATCACTCTTGCTATGATATCATTTCACTTGGTCTGTACCTCTGTACGATATATCTCGCCTATATTATCATAACCACACTACTACTCCTAACGTTTTCTTTAATATATGTTCTCTCCTAACGTTTTCTTTAATATATCTTCTCTTTCCAGTTATTTTCCAATCTCTCTCTCTCTCTCTCTCTCTCTCTCTCTCTCTCTCTCTCTCTCTCTCTCGGAACGTCCGTCTGCCAACATTCTTTGTCCTATGTGTTTAGGTACACGAGAATCTAACCTCGTTCCCCTCACACACTTCTTTTGCTATAGGATTTCTTAATTCACTTTCAGACAGTCCGATATGTGCAGGCATATGTACCTAAAACTCAACAGGTATGTACCCAAAACTATCTTAAAAAAAAATCACCACCTAAATTTAAAGTATTACCTTCACCTCGCGTCTGAAGTTCCTTTTTTTGTTAACACTAAATCACCACCTAAATCTAAAGTAATACATTCATCTCGCGTATGAAGTTCTTTTTTTTGTTAACACTATCATTAAAGTCATTACCTGCATCATTAAGACGCTTTGGCATCGTGTCATTATGTACATACGGTAAAAAAAGTATCTGACCACTTTGTGTGTGAAACATTACGAAGCCACAGACGAAGGATTGCAAGAAACGACCAATGGTCTGGCCTCACAGTATAGCCCCGCCTTCATGATTTTGTAATAAATCGCTTATTATCGACATTTCCGGTCATTTGTCATAATAAATGTTATGATTTTACATTTCAGTGAAAATAACTAAAAACCGGTGCTTCCACGAAAATTAAGACACACCTGAATGCCTCCATCTTCCGGTGCAACTATAAATTCAGACAAAAAATTCTTCTCAATTCTCCAACTCGTTCAACTATTTGGGTGTCTGAAGCGTCTGAAAACTGAAAATCTATATCCCAGGTTGTGTAACCTAACTTCTTTTCTTATCCGCTTTCATGAAGCCTTAATTTCTCCTTCAGCCTTGAGAGCGTTTGATAAAAACATCTTGTCCACTTTCCAAACCATTCGATCGATTCGAAGCTATAGTTCTCTCGATCTACAGTTCACCATCTCTCTAATGTATATTGCAATGAACATTTCTCTCTAATGTATATTGCAATGAACATTTCTCTCTAATGTATATTGCAATGAACATTTCTCTCTAATGTATATTGCAATGGACATTTCTCTCTAATGTATATTGCTATGAACATTTCTCTCTAATGTATATTGCTATGAACATTTCTCTCAAATGTATATTGCAATGAACATTTCTCTCTAATGTATACTGCAATGAACATTTCTCTCTAATGTATATTGCAATGAACATTTCTCTCTAATGTATATTGCTATGAACATTTCTCTCTAATGTATATTGCAATGAATATTTCTCTCTAATGTATATTGCAATGAACATTTCTCTCTAATGTATATTGCAATGAACATTTCTCTCTAATGTATATTGCAATGAACATTTCTCTCTAATGTATATTGCAATGAACATTTCTGCTTAGAAAATAAAAAAGAATCTGTCACTAACTATAACTGGTGTGTGGAACTCCTACTTGTTTACTGCGTTTATGGTAAAAAAAAAAAAAAAAGTACATCCTCAGGAGACCACATCCACCAGGGTGAACTATCTACATACAAAGACGATGGAGGGACGAAGGGAGACTTACCAAGGGTGAGGAGGGAGGTGACGCCAAGGGTCACGCGGGCTGGAATGGCCTCGGGTTTGATCCAGAAGGAGATCCAGGACATGACGACGGTGATGGCCGAGGGCACGTACGTGTGGAAGAGGTGGTAGCCCAGCCGACGGCGCAGGTTGAACACTACCGCCAGGCACGTGAAGTTCCCTGGAAGAGAAAGAGGACAAGACGGGTTACCTGCACAAGTCATCAGGAACAATGAAAAATCCTCATCCATTTCCTCATCCTTGTGCACCACGGATGACCACCACATCTTGCACACCACAAAACAAGGTGATCTGCGAATCCCACTGGAGATCCGACAGTACACGATTCCACAGCACGACGTGTGTGTGTGTGTGTATGACCACTGAGCACGACGGTACGACCCCTTAAGTCACTGTGATAAACTGGCCAGGCCATCAACACCCTAAGGTCGTATGAACTGTTTAAACACCGTAAAAACTTTTATGAGAACAGTTAGAGAACTCGTAATAAACAGTCTGATCTACTGAGACAGTGATACATTTTTGAAGAACCTAAGCGACTTCGACAAGGCAGTTGGGATGGTGGGTTGTTTGGCTAAACAGGCTTTGGGCCTATGAACTGCCAGTGTCATTATGGCCGTTAAATGTCGAGCTAATTACACCCAGGTGTTGAGGAAAATGCTTGATTCACTCACATATACTCTTACTATAAATGTGTGACCCTTCTGGAACCCAGATAACGGTGGTCTGTGGAGTACAAAGTGTTACGTGATCAACTGGATTATAACAAAGTACATTGTGAAACTAATTGAGGTAATATACATAATTATACTCCATGAAAAGAAAACACATTCTGGGACATATCTCTGCAACGTGTATGAGTCACATTAACACGCTTCTATTGTCTCAGAAAACACATTCTGGGACATATCTCTGCAACGTGTATGAGTCACATTAACACGCTTCTATGGTCTCTGTGGCGTCAGAAATGCCGGCCCGACTTAAACTGCAGAAACTTTTCACACACACACACACACAGGTACAAATGTGACCCACTATGGCTTAGATCCTTTATCAATAAGGGTACTGCCCCATCCCGAACTGCACTAACATCTACGAACTGAATACATGGAGTCCCTCAGCCTGCCCCTGTAATCTGCCTGACAGACACCCGTATCTGTATAACTATATAAACTTTGGGTTTGTCGAGTGCCTATAATGTTTTGCCCGTGTTCCCCCTACCCCGGCATCGTAGCATATTAGGGCTTATGAATCAAGCGAATGAACTAGCTAGCGAACTACCGCCGGGGGAAGTGCCACCCAGCGAACGGTTCCGCTGGCTACCCAGACTCACCGGCGGAAGTGTCACCCAGCGAACGGTTCTGCTGGCTACCCAGACTCACCGGTGGAATAGGTGAGGGTGCAATCCTCTGTGTTGTTGCGGGAGATGTCCAGTTGTGGGAGCTCGATGTCCGGGTTCACAACCAGCGGGTCCGTCTCGTTCCACTTGAAGACCAGGTCGTGCGTCGTGTGCGACACTATTCGGTGGTCGAGCGACGTCAAACGTACGTGAAAATATGAGACAAAATCATTGTAAAAAAAAAAAAAAACTATAAAATAATAATGAGATGTATAATCAATCTATATTTTCAATCTTCATTCACAAGTCGATTTTGTGTGTGTAAAAAAAAAGGGGGGGGGTCGCAAGTTAATCAATTCTAGTATCTACAACTTTAGATGCTTTTAAAACTTGATCAATCATCTTCTCTACCATCAACCAATGGAACATTTGTATACTGTGTATCTTCTCTGACTATACAAACCACATAATTACTTCTGTTGATTAGCAAGCTGATGGCCCGAGACCAGAGTTGTACACGTGTGTGTGTGGTCAGCTGACAAGGCTGGGATACGTGTATCCCAGGAGCAAAAGTTTAAAAGACAAGTTGTGGTGTGGTGGTGTGTTATTTTCCACACGTGTGGGGGGTCTGTATGTCTCATCTGGCAGGCCACGTGTGTTGGGTTACGGGTTAACACCTGCATGGTCTAGTGCGTGGCTCTGGTAACCCATGTAGTAACACCTGTGTTGCCTACAGGCTAAGATTTCCAAACCTACAGACTCTGGTTGGTAGCATACACACCTGCACAACCTAACAAGCAGGATGAACATCTGTAGTTTAGTACCTAAGTCGGACACTTGTATGATCTAGCACCAAGAAATAGTCTCAAAAACCATTTATGATAACAGCTAGGCAACAGCCTCACCACCTGCACGGCCCAGCAGCCAGGGAACAGCCCTCACCACCTGCACGGTCCAGCAGCTAGGCAACAGCCTCACCACCTGCACGGTCCAACAGCCAGGCAACAGCCTCACCACCTGCACGGCCCAGCAGCTAGGGAACAGCCCTCACCACCTGCACGGCCCAGCAGCCAGGCAACAGCCTCACCACCTGCACGGTCCAGCAGCCAGGGAACAGCCTCACCACCTGCACGGTCCAGCAGCTAGGCAACAGCCTCACCACCTGCACGGTCCAACAGCCAGGGAACAGCCTCACCACCTGCACGGTCTAGCAGCTAGGGAACAGCCTCACCACCTGCACGGTCCAGCAGCTAGGGAACAGCCTCACCACCTGCACGGTCCAGCAGCTAGGGAACAGCCTCACCACCTGCACGGTCCAGCAGCTAAACCCAGCCACACAAATCAGCCTGGGAGGATCACATGCCGGGGAGGGTGGGGAATGGTACTCACGGCTCTCGATCATCATGGAGCAGATCTGCGTGTCGTGCGGGTAAGCCTCGAACTTCATGGCGCACGAGAGCACCAGCGTCAGTCTGCCGGGGAGAGAAACACCAACAAACACAGTCAATACACAATCTCCGTCGTGTAAAAACAATATACCAAGAGACACACAGTATATACACAATCTCCGTCGTGTAAAAACAATATACCAAGAGACACACAGTATATACACAATCTCCGTCGTGCAAAAACAATATACCAAGAGACACACAGTATATACACAATCTCCGTCGTGTAAAAACAATATACCAAGAGACACACAGTATATACACAATCTCCGTCGTGCAAAAACAATATACCAAGAGACACACAGTATATACACAATCTCCGTCATGCAAAAACAATATATCAAGAGACACACAGTATATACATAATCTCCGTCATGCAAAAATAACACAGTATATACACAATCTCCGTCACACAAAAAAACAATACGACGTACATATGCACTGTATATACACAATCTCCGTCATGCAAAAACAACACAGTATATACACAATCTCCGTCACACAAAAAACAATACGACGTACATATGCACTGTATATACACAATCTCCGTCATGCGAAAACAATACGAGGCACATACACAAAGTATATACACAATTTACGTCAGGCAAAAGCAACACGAGGCATATATACAAAGTATATACACAATCTACGTCATAGAAAAACCATACGAGACAAATACACACAATATATACACAATCTCTGTCACACACAAAACAATAAGAGATATACATTCACAGTATATACACAATCTCTGTCACACAAGAACAATACAATACGAGAGACATGCAAACAAACACAGTCTATGCACAATCTCTGTCACTCTAAGAACAATACGAGACAAGTCCAGTCAATACACATTCTCTCTCTCTCTCTCTCTCTCTCTCTCTCTCTCTCTCTCTCTCTCACACACACACACACACACACACAATAAAATACAAAATCCTTAACGTGTACTGGACACATGGAACAGATAATGATGATTCACCTCTGTGAGCAGGGGGTTTCGAAACCCGGAATAGATAGTGTACCCGGTCCTGCCGCGCTGCACGACCGGGCTTCGAATCCTCGGCGCCCACAGGCGAATCGTTATCAGTACGATCCAATGTTTGTTTCAGTCACAGCGTAAGCAGAAGACTGAATAACGGTAACTGTCCTTGATCGAAGTTCAAGAACGTCGTTCGAAATAAGTCACGGGCTTCGATCTGCATGTCCGTCATCTTCTAAGGACCGATGTTACGACCCACTAGGGAAGCCCAGCGATATACAAGGGGATGATGTGATGGGTCTGACGTGGTTACGGGTGCAGAGGACTATGTCAGAGGCGTGGTTACGGGTGCAGAGGATATGTTAGTGGCGTGGTTACGGGTGCAGAGGATATGTTAGTGGCGTGGTTACGGGTGCAGAGGATTATATGAGTGGCGTGGTTACGGGTGCAGAGGATTATGTTAGTGGCGTGGTCACGGGTGCAGAGGATATGTTAGTGGCGTGGTTACGGGTGCAGAGGATTATATGAGTGGCGTGGTTACGGGTGCAGAGGATTGTTAGTGGTGTGGTTACGGGTGCAGAGGATTGTTTAAGGCGTAGTTACGAGTACAGAGGATTGAGTAGCGTGGTTACGGGTGCAGAGGATTGTTAGTGGCGTGGTTACGGGTGCAGAGGATTGTTAGTGGTGTGGTTACGGGTGCAGAGGATTGTTAGTGGTGTGGTTACGGGTGCAGAGGATTGTTTAAGGCGTAGTTACGAGTACAGAGGATTGAGTAGCGTGGTTACGGGTGCAGAGGATATGTTAGTGCCATGGTTACGGGTGCAGAGGATTATGTTAGTGGCGTGGTTACGAATGCAGAGGATTATGTTTGAGGTGTGGTTACGGGTGCAGAGGATTATGTTTGAGGCGTGGTTACGGGTGCAGAGGATTATGTTAGTGGCGTGGTTACGAATGCAGAGGATTATGTTTGAGGTGTGGTTACGGGTGCAGAGGATTATGTTTGAGGCGTGGTTACGGGTGCAGAGGATTATGTTTGAGGTGTGGTTACGGGTGCAGAGGATTATGTTTGAGGTGTGGTTACGGGTGCAGAGGATTATGAGTGGCGTGGTTACGGGTGCAGAGGATTATGTTAGTGGCGTGGTTACGGGTGCAGAGGATTATGTTTGAGGTGTGGTTACGGGTGCAGAGGATTATGAGTGGCGTGGTTACGGGTGCAGAGGATTATGTTTGAGGCGTGGTTACGGGTGCAGAGGATTATGAGTGGCGTGGTTACGGGTGCAGAGGATTATGAGTGGCGTGGTTACGGGTGCAGAGGATTATGTTTGAGGCGTGGTTACGGGTGCAGAGGATTATGTTTGAGGCGTGGTTACGGGTGCAGAGGATTATGTTTGAGGTGTGGTTACGGGTGCAGAGGATTATGAGTGGCGTGGTTACGGGTGCAGAGGATTATGGGTGGCGTGGTTACGGGTGCAGAGGATTATGAGTGGCGTGGTTACGGGTGCAGCGGATTATGTTTGATAACACGAGATCCTCTTGCCATAAACTCGCCACCTTCCGAGGTAATGTCAGCTCTGGTCTTCTGAGTGACCCTGACCGATATTGAAAGACATGCAGCAACACATCAACTAATGATTAAGGTCAGTCAGTGCGTGGTTTCGATGGCTCAATAATCTGTTTGAGAGTCGACAGCGAAATTACGTCTGTGGGTATTCCCCGACAGGATTATTTTGTTACACATACACACACACATATAAATATAAATAATATATATATATATATATATATATATATATATATATATATATATATATATATATATATATATATATATATTATCCCTGGGGATAGGGGATTAAGAATACTTCCCACGTATTCCCTGCGTGTCGTAGAAGGCGACTAAAAGGGGAGGGAGCGGGGGGCTGGAAATCCTCCCCTCTCTTTTTTTTTAAATTTTCCAAAAGAAGGAACAGAGGGAGCCAGGTGAGGATATTCCAAAAAAGGCCCAGTCCTCTGTTCCTAACGCTACCTCGCTAACGTGGGAAATGGCGAAGTTTAAAAGAAAGAATATATATATATATATATATATATATATATATATATATATATATATATATATATATATATATATATATATATATATATATATGTATATATATAACCCGATCCTTGCTATCACAATACTCCAATATAATGACAAGCTCTCTCTCTCTCTCTCTCTCTCTCTCTCTCTCTCTCTCTCTCTGAGCAGATACAAGTCGCTTCGTGCCTGATGACCTGGAGTATATCGAGATTGATGAGCTGCTTACCTTCAGGGTATATTCACAGCAGGGCTTCCGTCTTTTATATTCCGGAGTGCAGGCTTTACACCCGCCCACCATTTGAGGAGGATGTTCCATGCCTCACGGGTACTTAGTAGAGGATGGACATGGCCAAGGGGATGGGTGGGCGGTTATAACATCAATGATCCAAGGCTTGCATAGCGTCTCGTCCTTCGTCTCACACGCCCTACTAGAGGAAAGACGGACTCGCTCCTCTCTAATTAAAAAGGGATAGGAGACCCGAGACATGATTGACTGCATTCGCGTTTCTCCAGTGCATGATCCGCCAAGCGGGTTACGGCTCATCTGTTGCGTACAAATCACCTTCAGGAAGTCTCTCGGTACAACCTGGGGCCACCACAACCAGGAAATCACAGCGCGGACCCAGCCGACACTTCACATCCCTGTTGAACGTCGTTGGGTCGCAGGCTGCGTGCACTGCTTTATCTCCAGAGGGCTTTCGACTCGTTCATATGTAATATTCTCCACAAACGAAGTACCTGCAGAGGTTAGTCGTGTAATGTACTGACAATACGTATATCGTGATGAGACAGTCTGTGTACACAGACATTCAACCGCTTGTCTGTGTGACGAGGAGGAAGCATTAATATCCTTGCTCTCTCACTCTTCAATATATTTTAAGATATATGTATAAACAGTAACAAAGATTCTCCCGAGAGCCATGTTTTGAAAAATCTGTGTAGTCCCCGACACTCATCAGCTTGGCGATGGAAATCTCGAACAAATTATCAGACGTCTCGGGCGAAAATAAAAAATTAATAAATAAAATCCAGGTTAAAATACACTCCAAGAGAGTGGACCATAACCACAGCAGGTCTGCCGAAACCTCATAAGGTCATAAGACACCCGAGACGCTGGATCACTCGTCCATGGCAAAATTTCCATGCTGGCAGCCTCTTAGCTGTAGGGCGTGAGACTGTCATCTTCAAGTCACTGGGACTACTTCCCCCTCAGATGTATTACTCCGCGAAACTCCCGCTCACGATTTGTCGTCACCTACATCAATAAACATGGAAGAGCAAATACTCTACGTATTGGATCAGGATCCTGTCCGTGCAGTTATATCATTTCTAGAACGAGTATTCACAGGGTGAAGGAGACCAGAGCGGAACCTGTGAAGTAGTATACAGGAAGTATGTTGGAAGTCGTGCGGCGTCCGTGGTTGGGTGAGGAGAAAGTTCTCTGTCTGGGCCGCTCCTGGCCTGTAATACTGACCCAAGTTTGTAATGCCACAACCGCGCTTCCTATGTGTGTACTCATACACTCGATCTTTAAAAACAAAATGGCATTTATTCAAAATGTCATATTCAGAGAATACATATACTGCAAGAGGTCACGAAGGGAGCTTATCGTGTTTCATTTTCCTCGGGATTTATATATATATATATATATATATATATATATATATATATATATATATATATATATCATCCCTGGGGATAGGGGAGAAAGAATACTTCCCACGTATTCCCTGCGTGTCGCAGAGGCGACTAAAAGGGGAGGGAGCGGGGAAGGAAATCCTCCCCTCTTGTTTTTAATTTTCCAAAAGGGGGAAAGAAGAAGGTGGCCAAGTGAGGATTTCCCTCAAAGGATTAGTCCTCTGTTCTTAACGTTACCTCACCAATGCGGGAAATGGCGAATAGTATGAGAAAAAAAAAAAAAAAAAAAAAAAAAAAAAAATATATATATATATATATATATATATATATATATATATATATATATATAGAGAGAGAGAGAGAGAGAGAGAGAGAGAGATAGATAGATAGATAGATAGAAAGATATAGATACAATAGTCATGTCCAAAGCACGGCAAGTCACAACTAAAGCCAAACTTCACATCACACTGTTCCGTAACTAACATCAAACAATGCATAAAGAAGATACAGCGTAGAATACTTGAGTTATATTTAAAAGAAATAAAAAAGAATCTAACTTAGCCATGTAGAGGAGGGTCTTGTCGTGGTAGAGCCAGAGGTAGTGGTTGGGCACAGACATCTCGTGGAAGGTGACCCTCTTGGCGTTCTTGAAGAAGCAGTCCGGCCGCCAGATGTTGTGGAGCCACTCCACGTCCAGGATGCGGTACTCCTCCGTCATGTTCTCCGGCAGGCGCAACCGGTGGTCCCGCCAGCTCTGCGCCAGGAAGATGTCCGCCACGTACGTCTGCACGCACACACACACACGCACGACCACAAGAGACAGAAAACTGTTTAATATAAGGTCAAAGTGAGTACTGTACATGCACTGTACACATGATGATTATTCAATAGCGGGGGAGTCATGCAATCCGCTTGGTAAACCATACATAACGTCTACAGTTCATGAAGCAATGAATCTCACATACCCAACCAATGCCAGTCATGATACATCCAAGAACGAGCTATTACTGACAAGAGCCCGTGCCAGGCTTTGTTTCATGCGAATGTTTACACCTAACACAGAGAATAAATGCAATAACAAACCAGTGAACATATCTATTTTTGGTTCTTTTTTTGTTTTAAAATTCGTCAAGCCTCTGCCTGTCACTGGCATTTGCTTTCAGACGGTCCCAGTCCCCAGTATGTACATCACAATTGGCCCAGCACTGACCATGGACTCCTCGTTGATGGAGTCGACGGAGAGGACGGTGACGTGGAAGTACACGATGGTGGCCTGGCCTTCGTACTTGGGAGGGCGGTTCTTGTCGTACTTCTTGAGGTCGCGCGGCAGAATATCGTGCAGCACCAGACCCGTCTGCGCGCGCACCCTGCCGAAACACCAATATAATTTGGTTATTTTCTTCCTTTACATGCATTTTAGAAAAATATTGGGTTATTTTTTATAAATAACTGCACGGGTTTTATCTACACAAATATAAAAGTTTTCATCTCAACATATATATCGTTCGCATGAGAACAAACTGGAGAGTTGAAAGCTAAAATGTTTCCCGATTGTGGTCTTCGACCCTTGTAGATTATTCTGGCAAAAGGCAGATATATCAAATATCAAATACATCAAATATGTGGGAGCTGTGGCAAGTTATCTCTTTACTAAGTTTCGAAAGTATCCGATAAAAGACAGATGAGTTGCAGGCAAAATTATTAAACACGAACTTTAAGCTGTGTTGCTGTGTATAGAATGAAACAGACACCAGATCTGTCGACAAAAATATATTGGTTCCCTGCAGCAGACCTTCTCTGTCTCTGTGACAGAAATTAGCTAAATCACAGATAAAAATGATAAGCTGAAAACAGCAATCTTTTGGAATTTGGTATCGAATTGCCATAAGGCAATAATTCTAAAATTGCTTACGTCAGAAAAAGGGGATCTTGTTGCTGAGTAGTTCTAACATCAGAACCTAACTAAATAGCTCTAAGTAGTGACAAGCAGCAAGCATACACTCTTAAACTTGTGAATTTTGGTGAAATATGACCCTTGGGCACATATCCAAAACTTGTCGTTCGCAACTTGCTCTCAAATCTGATTTGAAGTCGTCAAAATATGATGTTATACAACTAACATTTGACACTTGATCTCTTAAAATAAGAACGGTCGTATTAAACTTATATATACCGGCTTTCATGTCGACGGGGTCAGAGGGTGAATTACCGGCGGTCTATAAAAAGATACTGAGAGAGAGAGAGAGAGAGAGAGAGAGAGAGAGAGAGAGAGAGAGAGAGAGAGAGAGAGAGAGAGAGAGAGAGAGAGAGAGAGAGATCATCACGAAATAGTTTACAACATATATGCAAATGCATCCTCAGCAATTTATCATGACAAACAAATTCATATTCAACACTTGTTCTAAAAAGATAATCTATGGTTGTCTAGACATAACCTCAGATGGCCTGAAGAACAAGAAAAATATCCTAAGCAAGTGTATATCATAGGAAATGTTATGTGGCCCCTCTCGCACTAAAAATGTATTCAATGCTTAGTATGTAACATTATGACCCGATATAATCTGCTCAAATAATGTATCACAAGACTAAAAAAAATAAAATCTGTGCAAAGGCAATCACATAATTCTTACCTCTAACCTTAAGTCTTGATATTTTTTTTTTTTCTAGAAAGTGGGACTAGGTTATGTGGCGGCGCCCAGTGATGTAAAGTCACCAACAATGGCTGGTAGATATCGCCTGCCTAAACATATTCATCCATGCATGTCCATACCCCAGACCTCTGTATGCTCCGTTAACGGTTATGAACGGTGTGTGAACGGTCTGGACGTTATACGGAGGGTTGTGAACGATATGTGAATACCTTTAAAAGTTATAAAAGGTATGTGAAGAACTAAGGAATTTGTATGAAGAACTATGAACGTTATGAAGGGCTTTGAAGGTTGTAGGAAGAGCTATGAGAGGTTGTTAACGTGTCTGAATGGCTCTAGAAGACGTCTGAACGACTATGGATGTTGTATGACGAGTTGTACGAAATGTTGTGCGATCGTCTTAGAACACCGAGTGAACAGCTGTGAAAGATAGGTGTGCGGATGCGAACTGTGTAAACATATGAGAGTGCTGTGTCGACAATTCTGAGCCGCATAAACAGCTGTCAAATTCAAATGACGTGAACGCCATGCAAAAGGCTGTGACGCTGCAAACGGTTTCGAACGCTTTAAGAAGAAATCCACTTTGTGCCATCTGGCGAAGCATATAATGTCACAGAACTGATGCCATTATCAGGCAAAATAAGTAAAGCTAAATATAAATTAATTCAACTAGGGTCAGGCGCATTTCCTGCACCTAACGTACTGTATATATAACTTTACATAACCTATCATGTTTCATGGTATCTATAGCCGACACCTGACAGCATCCGGTTAGAAAACATAAATACTGTTAAACAGACTCTTGCGAGACCTTACATTCTCATAAACATCTTAAATCTGTATTAACCTAAACCATTATTTCAGTCTTAAGAAAAACGTGACCTGTTACTCTGGTAAAGTCATGCTAAGCCAACTGTTTTTATGAGTTACATTACGAAAGCTGCTCACTCAGGTGACCCCCTGCAGCCTCTCTGGCCTCCACAGAATACGTTAAGGTCAGCGTCGGTGCGCGCGCGGGGCGGCGTCCGTTACGGTGCATCTCCTTTAAACTCTGATCGACAGTTCGCTCTTCAACCTCGAAAGTTCATATTCCTGCAGCAAGATATGCCACCTGTGTATTTACATTGGTCTTATCTTCCCAGTTTTTGGTATATCAAGAAGCACGAATGGTGTATGAAGACAAGGAAAAAAAAAATTACCCTCAAGACCCCCATCTTCTGTACTTAGGAAAAAGCCAGAGAGATCGCGATATTTTCTTGTTTACATTTCATACATAAACATCACACGAGCTGCCTCGCCTCAATGCCTCCCTCCCTGACCACCACAGCAAAGCCTAGCCAGGGGACCGTGGGCGTGGAGGAGGCTGCTGCACACCACACCACGGAGGAACTGAATCAACAATATTCTGAACTGTGTATATTCAGACTTTTTATATATTCACTTTTTTTTTTTTCTTAACCACACTGCGCGGAAAGAGAGACCTGCCCTCCAGCCTATATTCCTCTTAAGGTTATATGTTCCAAGGAAGCCGTACAGGAGAAGAGTTTCCTTGTCTAAATCCATGGATATCTCTCACCTCTCAGAAAACCGAGAAATACCTATACCTTTTTTCGTTCTTGTGAAAGGGTTGTACAATAATTTTCTTCAATATCCTCCAAAGTGGCGGACATATTCCCCATTTTCTTTTTCCCCCAAAAGGGATGAGAAATGGATATTTCTACAATTTGTCTTGCAATGGTCAATATCTTTCTCCCAGAGTGGAGGGGATCATTCTCCTATCTCCGAAACTGAGGGATATCTATCTTTCATTCCTCCTATATCACCGGCTATCGTTCATGTTTCCCGATGCGACAGATATCTTTCTCCCATTTCTTTTAAACGAAGGGATATCGTTCTCTCTAAAATCTGTGGAAGTCTTTCTCCTGGAACCTTAAATCGGGGATACCTTTCTCCAAATCTTTCCTAAATCCGTGAATATGTTTCTCCCACAGCGATGGATATTATTTGCCCATTTTTCTTAAACCTGTGGATATCTTTCAGGGCAAAGAATATATTTCCAACAGTTCTTCAGGTAATCTTTTTCTCTATCTTAACCCAAGGTGTCTCTCTCTTAATCTCTCTCTCTCTCTCCTAAAATGACGGTCAACTTTCATCTCTTCTAAAGTGATGGAATTTTTTCTCCTATATCTTCTAAAATGACGAGATATATTTTTCTCTGCTAACGTGAGAAATATCTTCATCCTATCAATTTAAAAAGGGGGATAGTTTTCTCCCATGTCCTTATCCGATATTTTTCTTTATATATTCCTCTGATGACAAGAATGACTATCTAAAACGATGGTTATCTGTAGACATAATGATCCATCTGTCGCTATCAGGAGACGTGTTACAACATATGTAAGGGACATGCGAGTCGTGCTGACATAATGATCCATCTGTTGTTAACAGACGTGTTACAACTTCTGTAAGGAACATAAGTCGTGCAGACATAATGATCCATCTGTTGTTAACAGACGTGTTACAACCTCTGTATGGAACATAAGTCGTGCAGACATAATGATCCATCTGTTGTTAACAGACGTGTTACAACTTCTGTGCGGGACATGCGAGTCGTGCAGGTCATGGTCTGGAAGGTGCGCTACCACAAGAATTTGTCTGGGTTACAATTCTCCCCACAGGGGCTTCAGTGTTATAGCTGCATCAGGCAGAGAGGCCGTTTACTGGACCATGAAACTCTCTTCTGCCCTTCCCACGAGTCCTCCTCCCACTGCCATTTCTGCTCAGATGTACAGAAATGCTCCTCGTCAATTCAAGCACGTCATAAATATAATCTGTGCTGATTTGACTTCTTTAACTGTCCTTAAGCAAAAGTATTTCCAATAACTTGTCATTCAATCGTTTCCCCTTCCTTCCGACGTCGCCAGTCAATAAAGCAGTCCCTTTAGGCACCTTATTCACCTCTACTTCAAATTTGGATGATTTTGCACCTAATCATCCAGCCGTAGCCTCTCCAACTGAACCTGTGCCCTCTCTTGGATTCTGCTCAAGCAAGGTCCTCGGAGTCCAGTTCCAAGTGCACAAGGCGAACAGCTCAGATGACATACCCCCCTCAAGACCTTATGAAGCGTGCTTCTAAGCTACCTCTGATCCTTCCTTCGCCTATCTCGCCTCTGTTTACACAGCTCAGACTTTTCCTTCTTTATGGAGGCAAACCTTGATGCGGACCATCCCTAACACACAACACCGATCTAACTTTTCCAACTATCGACCCACTGCGGTCTCCAAAGTCTTCGAAACCCTCCTCAAGCCTCAAGTCACTCAAAAATTTTAAGAGCCCCGTTCCCGTCTTTCCAATCACAAATGAGGATTTTGCAGCGTTAAGTCAACAGATGATCTCTCTCCTATGTGACTTACGTCTGGTCCCTTATCTCTCTTTTTCTCTGGGACCGGTGAAGCATTTGTGACCTATGACATCTCTAGATGTGAAAAGTCTTTGCTTCTCAATCTTTCTTCCTTTAGCTTTCCTATTTCTCTCAGTTCCCCACTGCATATCTTTCTCTCCAGGCGTTCCACTGCAATAGTCGTTGATGGAGTGTAGCCCATCCAGTGTCATTCTGGCCCTTCAATCCTCTCGTATTTTTCGCTAAGGCACTAATCTTGTGTTTGGTATCGTTTTACACCACCTGTTTCCTTTCCACTCTTACTGAATCAAAAGTCTGAAAAGTTTGAACTTCTCTTGATTTACTGTTCATCAACATTACCCTTGTACTACCGAGGGTTCTTTCCTATCGCCTACTCTCTCTCTCTCTCTCTCTCTCTCTCTCTCTCTCTCTCTCTCTCTCTCTCTCTCTCTCTCTCTCTCTCCTCCATATATGATCTTCGCTCCTCAGCTTCTAACCCTGTTCACTCTCAAGCTGATAAAAATTCCACTTCACACACACCAGCTTAATTTCCTTCCCCTCCCCATCTAAAATTCGTTCTCTTTCTCGCACTGAACGTATTTCCTTTTTCCAATTCGGACCTATGCAGCATAGGTTTGGAAAGCAGTAACTTGGTTAAATGTAACAGTACAAAATAAACAGTTCCTCCGTAATCTCTCTTTCCGTATCACTTGCTTCCACTCGTATTCCATTTCAAAACACACCACACCACAATTCATCCCAGCCAGTCACGTATGGCACCGGAGCTTGCAGCCTCTCACACAGCCAGTCACGTATGGCACCGGAGCTTGTAGCCTCTCACACAGCCAGTCACGTATGGCACCGGAGCTTGCAGTCTCTCACACAGCCAGTCACGTATGGCACCGGAGCTTGCAGACTCTCACACAGCCAGTCATGTATGGCACCGGAGCTTGCAGCCTCTCACACAGCCAGTCACGTATGGCACCGGAGCTTGCAGCCTCTCACACAGCCAGTCACGTATGGCACCGGAGCTTGTAGCCTCTCACACAGCCAGTCACGTATGGCACCGGAGCTTGCAGTCTCTCACACAGCCAGTCACGTATGGCACCGGAGCTTGCAGACTCTCACACAGCCAGTCATGTGTGGCACCGGAGCTTGCAGCCTCTCACACAGCCAGTCACGTATGGCACCGGAGCTTGCAGCCTCTCACACAGCCAGTCACGTATGGCACCGGAGCTTGCAGACTTCATCATATCCATCAACAATATATAAATTTGATAACCCCATTTTCATCAATGTACATAATGCGACCCATTTTCTTCTCTGTATACCTCGTAAGTGGCCTGTATTTTCTTTGTAAAAGTGCACCTAGACTCCCATTTTCTTCTGTGTACATCCAGCGACCAGTTTTCCTCCATGTGCACTTGGCAGCCCATTTTCTTCATGCAACTATCAAACATGTTATCCTTAGGTAAACCTAATAGTCCATTTTCTGCAAAGAGTGATGACGTAAACATTAGGCATTACTTAGGTATTCAGGTAACAGAGATGTTGTTCAGTGCGTCTTTTCGCTATACAGGCTGAACAAAAAATGAATAACAGACTTCTTAATTTACAAAAAAACAGAAAAAAAATCATATACATAGGAACCAAACGAGAAAACGATCGGCCCCTCTTTTTGCTCGTTCCCTTCGTGGGTTTAATAGGGTTCGCCGAGGATCGAGTGCCGTGTGTGTCCAGCTCACCGAGCAATGAATGCTGTGTGTGCTTAGCTCGGCCGCACTCCCACTATAGTGCTTCACGTCGCGCCCAGCCGTGGCTGTGGAAGTCCTATGACCGCCGCCCACTCCCGCCACACCCAATACACGCCCTGCATGCCTCGATCCCTCTACGCTGCTACAACAACCCCGAGTGTAGGCCGTGTTAAAGTGAATATATTGACAGATCTTGTATACCTGAGGATGTTTAGGAAGCGTGTGTAGGTGTAGATACACGTGTACCTAAGGGTCCGATTATGCCTTGCTCTGCGTTAGATAGGTGGAAGCCTTGTGCTCTGCAGTCACGCAAGCCGTGCTAATGCTACCAGCTGGAACCTGACCCATGGAGAAGCAAGCGGAAGAAGCTACACAGCCGGAGGTAGAATACCTGGACCTCACCTAATGCTCTCCTCTCTCGCATTCTCGAAGGCCCTGACGTAGTCCTCGTAGTCGTAGGTGGGCATGTTGGCCACCAGCTCTACGACTAGGTGGTAGGAAGAAAGGCACACAGCCTGAGCCAAGTCTGCCAGCTGGCGTTCGGGGGAGGCCAGCTGCCTGGTGCCGCTACTGGCGGTGGGAGGGGTGCGGGTGCCACACACCTCGTTCGAGGCACAAGCCTCGCTGCCTCGCCTCGCTACATCGTAAACATCGAAGCCGCTGCTCTTGCTGTAGGTACGCTTCAGGTTCTCTATGATGGTGCTGAGGCTGTAGGTGCTGTAGCAGGTCGGGTAGTCCTGAGCACAGTGGTCCAAGACGTCATCGTTCAGGTTCAGGAGCTGAGTCTTGACCTCTTTGCTCTTGGTGGTGTTGATGGCCTCCTCCTCGATCGGGATGACGCTGTAGACGGTGACACCCCCCTGGGAAGAAGACAGGTAGTCGATGATGCGTTTGGTCCGCTCTACCACGATGGTGTAGCCTTCGTAGTTGACGCTCTTGAGGTTGATGTAGACGATCAACTGTCGCAAGGGGCTTGACGACTCCCTGATGAGTTCGTCCATGCTGTAGTGGTCAATCAGCTGAAGAGTCGTGTACTTCGAGCAGTTCTTCAGAGTGTTCATGATGCTCTCGTCCCCGACGCTGCCGAAGATGAGGAGGTTCTGCTCTCGACGAGGGTCTTCTGTCAGGGGCGGTTCCATCACCGATGGTCTGTCGTGGCCCTCGTGTTTTCTGTCGATGAAAGCAAACCCTCCGTGCAGCTTACTGCTGGTGAACATCCTATGCTTGTTGCGACGGACCAGCGGGAAGTAAGGGTACGTCTCGGGCACGTAGCCGAAGCTCTCGCTGTTAAAGTCCGGCATAAATGAGCCGCTGACCCGGTTATAAAGCTCCTCGTTGTGGCTCCTCTCGCTGTCATACTCCAGCAGCTTCTGACCCCTGGACTTCGACCTCCCCTGCTGGACGCCGAAAATCGGGGACAAAACGTTGGTCAACAGATTGCCGGCGTTGGGCTTCTTCATTTGTCTCTTGTCGTCGGGGACAAAGAAAGGTTTGAACTTTCCCATGACGGAACCGGGACTTTCCTGACCTTTGTATCTCCTCATGCTGGGAAGGAAAGGTCCGAAGGGCAGCTTGGCGGGGATGTATGCCGGGTCGTGAATCTCATTACTGGTGCTGCTACTTAATTCTGTTGGTGCCACGCTGGCCTCTACGTCGTCCGCATCCTCTACAGGATCATCTTCTGTGGGAGTAATTAGGTTACTATCTAAATCTGCATAACTCTGGGAGGAAACGGCGGTTGGAAGCTTGCCCGAGATGGATGCAAAGGTGGGGAGCGGGGTGGTGGAAGGGACGGGGTGTAATGTCGGAGCTTCCAGTTGCTTGAGAGGCGATACACTCGAAAAGACCATTGGCTCTTCCACATAGTTCGTTAACTCCACCTCGGCTTCTTTGCTAAGGTCGTTGGATATGTTGTTAGCGTCAGCCTGGATGTCGAAGAAGATTGAACGGGAGCTGGAGGAATCACGGTCCTCCTCGTTTTGCCTCTGGTACCCCCTGAAGTTCATTTTCCTCATGTATGTATCAATATCATCACCATGATTACTGACATGAAATTTTGGCTTAGCGTTCCTCCCACTTGGATGTTTAACTGACGGCTTCTGATGGCTGAGGGCCTTGGAATGCCCTCTCTCGACACTGGGGAGGGTCGTCTCCAACCCTTCGTCGACAGGAGACGAATACGTTGGTGCAGGCCTCCACTGCCTTCCCCCTTTTCCATATCGAGGCTCGTATGTCCCATCACGATCCCTCTCGTACTCTTCGCCAGACAAGAACCTATGTTCTTCATGCCAGGTGTTGTCCTCAAGTGGAACGCCAATTTGCAACGCATTACTCATGTCTCCCGAGGAGAACGATGGCAGGAGGTTGTTGAAGAAAATGTCATCGCTGTTCTCGACCGGTTGGTTTGCCATTTGTGCCGCTTTGTGCCTGCGATGCCTTATCTTCCTGGTGTTCAATATGTCTCGGAGGATCGTCTTGGTGTAGAGCTGCCGGTGGCCAACGCGCTTCCCCTCACTGTTGACTCTCATGGTGTCTCTCTTCACGACGCTGATAACCATTCTCTCCACATTCTCGAGCACTGTCTCCCTCTCATTCTTCGATCCCAAGACCTGCGACTGACTTCGGTCGTCCTGATCTGGAGGAGGCGAGTCACTCCCTGCCTCGCCAACGGCAGTGGTGATTCCCCCGTTAAGTGTCTGACCAACCCCTTGTCTATCACTGTCCTCCTGAAGTTGGCTACTACCGGAGGAGCGCGGGGGCGAAATCAAGGGTGTTGGGTCGGCCATCTCACACTCGGTGGGACCTCGTAGGTGTTCATGATCTTCCTGTATGTCATCTTCCTGCTGCGTATGCCCCGGCTGCAAGTAACCCCCGTCCAGCCGAGGATCTCCTCGCTGCAGGTCGGGCGTAGGCTGCTGACCAAGGTCAAGAGGCCTCGACCTAGTCTCCTCTCCCCCAACAAACATGCCGATGCCAACGCAGCTGAAAGAAAAGTAAAATGAGGTTACATTGGGTCGAGGGCGATAAATATGCAACTTCTGTGAACGGGGGAGATACAGTGACCGTGAGATTGGAATTGAATGACCCAGGTTAACCTCATTTTACTTCATGACATCAGGAAGTTGCATATTTTGTATATGCTTTAAGACCATCACCCTACAATCCGGTCGACACTCGACCTTCCGTAGGGAGATGGCTCAGTACAATCACTTGGTCGACACTCGACCTTCTGTAGGGCAATGGTTCAGTACCATCACCCAAAACACTTGGTCGACAACTCGACCTTTTATAGGGAAATGCTTCAGGAGCATCGCCCTGCCACTTGGTCGACAACTCGACCTTCTACAGGGAAATGCTTCAGGAGCATCGCCCTGCCACTTGGTCGACAACTCGACCTTCTACAGGGAGATGCTTCAGTAGCATCGCCCTGCCACTTGGTCGACAACTCGACCTGTAGGGAAATGTATCAGGAGCATCACCCTACCACTTGGTCGACACCCCGACTTTATACAGGGATATACCTCAAGACCATCATCCTACCACGTGATCGACACTCGACCTTGTGTAGGGAAATACGGGGAATGACGACAATGGATGTATCATGATTAGTCCCACCTGGAATGAAACAAGAGACTGTGTGACGAGTTGGTAACTCTTATCTAGATATTTCTTGCCAGACGATGACTTGTAAGGGTCGGGATCAATCGACATTCTTGGGCAAGGCGCCACAGCTCAGTTACGTCCGCCATCAAAACTCTCTCACAGTACCACAGTAATCACTCGTCTCTTAAGTGCGTTTCGATGCATCGCTAACACTGCCACCACAGCAGATGCGGCAAACTAACGACACGTAATGTTTATGATGTTTATCGACGCAAATGTATCTGTAACGGTAGCGTAGTAGGTTTTTAAGGGGAAGAGAGCGTTGAATAAATGATATGAACTGCTTATCACAAACTAAAATTCGCTACTGAAAAAAGTGAAAGATTAGTCAATGGTTATAAACTTGATAATCAATTATTCACACACACACTCATATATATATATATATATATATATATATATATATATATATATATATATATATATATATATATATTATCCCTGGGGATAGGGGATTAAGAATACTTCCTACGTATTCCCTGCGTGTCGTAGAAGGCGACTAAAAGGGGAGGGAGTGGGGGGCTGGAAATCCTCCCCTCTCGTTTCTTTTTTTTAATTTTCCAAAAGAAGGAACAGAGGGGGGCCAGGTGATGATATTCCAAAAAAGGCCCAGTCCTCTGTTCTTAACGCTGCCTCGCTAACGCGGGAAATGGCGAATAGTTTAAAAGAAAGAAAAAAAAGAATATATATATATATATATATATATATATATATATATATATATATATATATATATATATATATTTAAAGCGTGGAATTATGCATTTGTATGTGCTTGTCCGGACACTGTTCACTCGCGCGTTCAAAGCCTGACGAATCAAGTTCAGCAGTCGTGCAAACGCCATTCTATATGTATATATATATATATATATATATATATATATATATATATACTGTGTGTGTGTGTGTGTGTGTGTGTGTGTGTGTGCCAAACACGCTCGCTGCGTCCCTTGAAGATCAAGAGATCAAAGGTCAAGGTCATTGTCTGTCCAATGCTGTGCGCTCATGGAAAGCAGAGTGAAAATACACCACCTCGCTGGCTCGCTGACCTTCTGCAGCTCAGGCCTTGTACGCGCTCAAACTTTCAGGCCGAAAAATGTCAGGGGTCGGTTAGTTTAGAGTGGGCGGGCGGGTCCCGCCGCCCCAGTGCTTTCCAATTATTAAAAGCATTTTCAATGTGGGTGGAGGAGGGGGGTTGGAGGGAATACTCGAATCACGCGGAAAATAATGCTTTGATTAATGAATAATAATAACAATCATAATAATAATAATAATAATCATATATGTAGGATATATAACACACGATAATCATATATGTAGGATATATAACACACGATAATCATATATGTAGGATATATAACACACGATAATCATATATGTAGGATATATAACACACGATAATCATATATGTAGGATATATAACACACGATAATCATATATGTAGGATATATAACACACGATAATCATATATGTAGGATATATAACACACGATAATCATATATGTAGGATATATAACACACGATAATCATATATGTAGGATATATAACACACGATAATCATATATGTAGGATATATAACACACGATAATCATATATGTAGGATATATAACACACGATAATCATATATGTAGGATATATAACACACGATAATCATATATGTAGGATATATAACACACGATAATCATATATGTAGGATATATAACACACGATAATCATATATGTAGGATATATAACACACGATAATCATATATGTAGGATATATAACACACGATAATCATATATGTAGGATATATAACACACGATAATCATATATGTAGGATATATAACACACGATAATCATATATGTAGGATATATAACACACGATAATCATATATGTAGGATATATAACACACGATAATCATATATGTAGGATATATAACACACGATAATCATATATGTAGGATATATAACACACGATAATCATATATGTAGGATATATAACACACGATAATCATATATGTAGGATATATAACACACGATAATCATATATGTAGGATATATAACACACGATAATCATATATGTAGGATATATAACACACGATAATCATATATGTAGGATATATAACACACGATAATCATATATGTAGGATATATAACACACGATAATCATATATGTAGGATATATAACACACGATAATCATATATGTAGGATATATAACACACGATAATCATATATGTAGGATATATAACACACGATAATCATATATGTAGGATATATAACACACGATAATCATATATGTAGGATATATAACACACGATAATCATATATGTAGGATATATAACACACGATAATCATATATGTAGGATATATAACACACGATAATCATATATGTAGGATATATAACACACGATAATCATATATGTAGGATATATAACACACGATAATCATATATGTAGGATATATAACACACGATAATCATATATGTAGGATATATAACACACGATAATCATATATGTAGGATATATAACACACGATAATCATATATGTAGGATATATAACACACGATAATCATATATGTAGGATATATAACACACGATAATCATATATGTAGGATATATAACACACGATAATCATATATGTAGGATATATAACACACGATAATCATATATGTAGGATATATAACACACGATAATCATATATGTAGGATATATAACACACGATAATCATATATGTAGGATATATAACACACGATAATCATATATGTAGGATATATAACACACGATAATCATATATGTAGGATATATAACACACGATAATCATATATGTAGGATATATAACACACGATAATCATATATGTAGGATATATAACACACGATAATCATATATGTAGGATATATAACACACGATAATCATATATGTAGGATATATAACACACGATAATCATATATGTAGGATATATAACACACGATAATCATATATGTAGGATATATAACACACGATAATCATATATGTAGGATATATAACACACGATAATCATATATGTAGGATATATAACACACGATAATCATATATGTAGGATATATAACACACGATAATCATATATGTAGGATATATAACACACGATAATCATATATGTAGGATATATAACACACGATAATCATATATGTAGGATATATAACACACGATAATCATATATGTAGGATATATAACACACGATAATCATATATGTAGGATATATAACACACGATAATCATATATGTAGGATATATAACACACGATAATCATATATGTAGGATATATAACACACGATAATCATATATGTAGGATATATAACACACGATAATCATATATGTAGGATATATAACACACGATAATCATATATGTAGGATATATAACACACGATAATCATATATGTAGGATATATAACACACGATAATCATATATGTAGGATATATAACACACGATAATCATATATGTAGGATATATAACACACGATAATCATATATGTAGGATATATAACACACGATAATCATATATGTAGGATATATAACACACGATAATCATATATGTAGGATATATAACACACGATAATCATATATGTAGGATATATAACACACGATAATCATATATGTAGGATATATAACACACGATAATCATATATGTAGGATATATAACACACGATAATCATATATGTAGGATATATAACACACGATAATCATATATGTAGGATATATAACACACGATAATCATATATGTAGGATATATAACACACGATAATCATATATGTAGGATATATAACACACGATAATCATATATGTAGGATATATAACACACGATAATCATATATGTAGGATATATAACACACGATAATCATATATGTAGGATATATAACACACGATAATCATATATGTAGGATATATAACACACGATAATCATATATGTAGGATATATAACACACGATAATCATATATGTAGGATATATAACACACGATAATCATATATGTAGGATATATAACACACGATAATCATATATGTAGGATATATAACACACGATAATCATATATGTAGGATATATAACACACGATAATCATATATGTAGGATATATAACACACGATAATCATATATGTAGGATATATAACACACGATAATCATATATGTAGGATATATAACACACGATAATCATATATGTAGGATATATAACACACGATAATCATATATGTAGGATATATAACACACGATAATCATATATGTAGGATATATAACACACGATAATCATATATGTAGGATATATAACACACGATAATCATATATGTAGGATATATAACACACGATAATCATATATGTAGGATATATAACACACGATAATCATATATGTAGGATATATAACACACGATAATCATATATGTAGGATATATAACACACGATAATCATATATGTAGGATATATAACACACGATAATCATATATGTAGGATATATAACACACGATAATCATATATGTAGGATATATAACACACGATAATCATATATGTAGGATATATAACACACGATAATCATATATGTAGGATATATAACACACGATAATCATATATGTAGGATATATAACACACGATAATCATATATGTAGGATATATAACACACGATAATCATATATGTAGGATATATAACACACGATAATCATATATGTAGGATATATAACACACGATAATCATATATGTAGGATATATAACACACGATAATCATATATGTAGGATATATAACACACGATAATCATACAGCCCTACACACCCTGTAGCACAAATATCACACGTTAGACTATAGGGCTACACATCCTGAAGGTTGTACAACACACAACCTGTAGGATTCGTAACACTCGTCACTGAAGCCTCACACACCCTGTAGAATACAGAACACTCGTTAGTATAGCCACAGATATCCTACAGGATATATGACATACGACAGTAAACCCTACATACCCTGTAGGATACATACGATAGTATAGCCCCAAAAGCCCAGTAGGATACATACCACACTTTAGAAAAGTCTGCACACCCTGTCGGACACATAACTCACGTCAGTATAGCCCCACAAATCCACCTGGCCAAAAAACACAAGTAATGCACCACACACCCTGCAGGACACATAACACATGGTATAAATGCCCAACACGCTCTGTACGATACCATACACACGTTAGTATAGCAGCCTCACATCCTAGTGGACACAGCGCAAGCGAGTGTAGACAATGTGTAATGACAATGTTACACTCTCTGTAACCAACACAAAACACACTAGTATAAGACATATACTTTTCAACATGATTATATATCATACACACATTATATAGGGGAGAAAGAATACTTCCCACGTATTCCCTGCGTGTCGTAGAAGGCGACTAAAAGGGAAGGGAGCGGGGGGCTGGAAATCCTCCCCTCTCGTTTTGTTTTTTTTTTTTTTAATTTTCCAAAAGAAGGAACAGAGAAGAGGTCCAGGTGAGGATATTCCCTCAAAGGCCCAGTCCTCTGTTCTTAACGCTACCTCGCTATCGCGGGAAATAGCGAATAGTATGAAAAAAAAAAAAAAAAAAAAATATATATATATATATATATATATATATATATATATATATATATATATATACATATATATATTTATATATATATATATATATATATATATATATATATATATATATATATATATATATATATATATACAAGGACTTGCATGCAACACAGTGATAAATAAATGGAAGACGAAAAAACACAAATGCAGGCAATACAGAAACAATTCAACAACTAAGCGCACATTGCATACACTTGGGACCTAACACAATACCCTCGAGACGAAACCTAAGAGTATATGCCACATACACTTGGAGGAAACGAACGTTGAAAAACAATGAAATCATACTGCTGAAAAACCAACACTTCACTGTCAACACTTGTCAGTTTTTGGCGACACTACAAAATCTACTGACAGTGCTGGCCGTTGGCTAGACACTGACATGGTTCGCACCACCATATCCAATGGTCGTAACGTCATGCTCAGTGGTCGTACCGTCGTGCTCAAGGGTCGTATCGTCCTACACGTCGTCGTGCAGTCGTGCTCCAGGGTCGTACAGTCGAGCTCAAAGATTATACCATCTTAATCCTGAGTCATACAGCCGTGCTCAAGGGACGTACCGTCAGGGTTATGAGGTCATAAAAACAAGAAAATACCATCAGAAAGGCGCCATGACGGCAAATACATTAACTAAAACATGTCAGATTGGAATTCCCAACAGTGCTGCCATTCAGCTACAAGGACGAGGCTATCATTCCACATCCAACTAATAAACAGATGGCGCTGACTGTACACTTCACACTTGTAAATAAACTTGTGAATGATGGGGGATAAATATAAATTTATCGGATTAGAAAGCTAGTTCAACGTCTCAACTTACGTTTTCCTAACGTTGTTATGTCGACTTAGCTTCTGTAACCCAGAGATCTGAAAAAATTACTTAGATTTTTCTTTCGTAGCGTTCGCTGTCGATGAACCAAAATGGTGGAGCGGAAATCAGTAGCATTCCTGTGGTTACGGACAACCAGGGATCTGCGGTCGTGGCTTTGTAATCACACGCTTCCTTCACACTGTCCAAAACTTCATTTCAAAAACCTCTTTCTGTGTTGTTGTGGCTTGCTAGCCTTCCCCATCCATGTTTATGGTTTTTTTTTCCATAATTAATTTCACTATTTCTAAGGGACTGAAGATGGGGAGAACAGAATTAGACGTTAAATTTTCGCGCCTCTATAACACTTCGGCATCCATCGCATAGCATTATTCCTGTGGTACTTCCCAGTAGGTAGTCTCCAGAGATCGTCCACTCCCAATAGCCTCAACAGCATTCTCTGCAGGTCGTCGTCCTCCCCAGCATCAGCATTTATAAAATGTTTGACTATGACATCGCTGCGGGCCTTGTTGACGTTGACGTTGTTGCTCAGAAAAGCGGCCGCTGCACAGACTCGAAGCGATGGCTGCCTCCTGGCCATCATTATTCCAGGCGAATGCACCGTCAGCACGACATCACAGGGAGATAATATCTCACAGACCAATGAACCCATTCCTCCCAGTTGGTCGAAGTCCGTCTGGACTTCATTACGCTTTTCACTGCCATTGTCTCCTGGAACTGAAGAACCGATGAGGCAACTGCCACGGCTTCCTTGTTTTCAAGTCTTGCCGGTAACAGCGCCTGGTCTGTGGTGACGGCCATGTTCATCCCATTAGCGGAAATACAAAAAGGATTACAGAGATCTCAAAGGGTTTTGACAGACTGCCAGTTGCCAGATGATCATACCATTACAACGGAGTTGGTTCTCCTTGTTCAAATTCAGCTAAAGCAGCTACTTCATCGCGCCTTCGGAGACCAAAATAAGAGAGAGGAATCGGCAATAGTTTAACTTAAATACCTTTACCATGCCACTGGTGCCCGCCTATCTATACTTGGTTTGCAAGAAGGGCACGTGACGCTCTGATTTCTAAGCATTTAGGGCAAACAGTAAGGTTACAGAATCTGAGAGAATTTATACAGTCACAGACTGGTCTGTGTGGTTTCTGCAAGCTCAAGAGCGGAAAGTCGTCACGCTGCCGGTGGTCGTCACGCTGCCGAGGTCGTCAAGCCGCCGGAGGTCATTACACCTCAGGAGGTCGTCACACCATGGAAGGTCGTTACACCGCAGGAGATCAGAGCACCGAGGAAGGACGCATAACTCTCTAACCAAAACATACCACATTTGCCACCTTACACATTCAACAATCCTTGAAAATACTCACCATTTCCTCTTCCCCTTTTCTTTAGCTATCACTACTTTAATATCTGTTCCCTTCACTAGCACTCCTTGTTCACTTGTTTTCCTCGCACTATTCCCCTCCTCCCAGTACATTTTCTTATTTCCCCTGGTTCGCCCTCTTTCTTCAGCCCTGCACCCTCCTATTGACGCCTTCTGTTGAACATCTTGGCACTCACACTCCTTCCCCGCAGACGCCGCCTTTACACTTTTCTTTTTCACAAGCATTTTAACCTTTTCATCATACCACTAACAAACTTTTCTAGTACACCTACTTCCCACGCAACACACACTTCACCAGCACATGCAAAGCACTGCTTCCCTAAAAATCTTATATCCTCGCCCACTCCCTTTATTTATATAACCTTATGCCACTCATAACTCAATTTCTCTTGGCATTTCAGCACACAGGCTTCTCTTTCAAGGTCACTCATATTCACCACTTCTTTTCCACACGTCCATTCCTCTTTCATTAAAACTACTAAAGACTTTCACACAAGCCCCAACTAGGACAGGAAATGGAAGTCCATCTGCCTGCCAGTCTCAGCACGTTCACATCCAACAACCTCTCCTGTGCATGCTTGTTCGTTATCACCTAATCCAGTAAGACCTATTGAACCCCAGCCCTACTCACTCACGTTAATTTATGTACGTCCCTTTTTTTCTAACCCAGTATTTCTAATCACCATTCTTTTTTCAGTACATCTATCTATCGACGTATGTTTGTTACGTCCAGCTATTCTGAAGCCTGCCCATAATCACAGTTCTGTTTACAGCCAGTCAGCCAATAATAGATCACCTATATGATAAGCAGGCTTGCCTCCAGTGATGGTTTTCATATAATTGCTAACTACGGAAGTTAATTTCTGAATCGACTCAGTTGCCCTTTTTTTCAATATTATTGTTAAACTGACAAGCCTGCGCAACTTTATCTACAGTAAGGGGCAATGAAGAAAAAAGGGGCGTAGGCTTCATTATTACTGCACAAATCATAGGCTTCATTATCATTGACAAAAGATCAAAGGTTTCATTGTCGAAAAAAGGTCAAAGGTTTTACCACGACTGAAAAATGTCAGACTATGATTACTGAACAAAAGGTCAAAGGATATATACTATCTCATCTGCAGTTGTTTTTAATGTTTTTGGATACAACGTATCAGAACATACAATTCTATTTTTCATTACTTTAAAATGCTGATGGTATATCTTAAGAGGAATTCAAACAGGAGCGGAGCACTGAGTCCCTTTAAGGACATCTGTTATTATGGAAGGTATCAGATACTCACAGATTTGTCTGGTAAGATCAGAAAGGCATGCAGATAACTCCAACTGGAAAAACTGAAAACTGACTGTGTAACTAAGCGCAAATTATGATAGTCGTGAACTTGAAGCGAAATTTTTATCAAAGCTATTCCAATATGTATTCATAATACTATTTACAACCACTCTTACTGGTATATTATTATACATTTTAAGAATTCGGTAAAAAAAAAAAAAAGAGCCTCATTCGAGGTAAAACGCTTGCCCAGACGAATCAAATCTTATGTTGTTTTCTAGATTGAGGTCATCAAAGCCTCAATCATAAATGTCTGTATTAGATCACCCCTTAACCGTCTTTTTTCTAAGCTAAGTAGATTCAAGTTGTTAAGCCCGCTCTCATTGGATTTGTTTGCCTTTAAAGAAAAATCCTTATTCATTAATATCATTATGAAAGTTGCAAGCCTACCCCTTCGCGAGTTACCGTGTTAAATATAATCAACTAATCATACATCCTCTTTATGGGATTTCTGTAGCTTCAATGTTTCACTGAAATCTGGATCATGGAAATACAGGACTCTTTTGGAATAATAGATTCCACGACAGACCATACGCTTTTTCGTCGAGTGACGATGACAACTTTGCCTAAGGTAACTTGCAGTGTAGCGAAAATGTTTTAGATTCTTAAATCTGTTAAATAGCGAGTCCGTAAACATTACAATTGTACAAATACGTGAAGTAGATGACAGAATAACCTTTCATGCACTGAAAATATTCTCTTTTTTAATGTTTCCATTCCAAACGGATGCGACTGTGACTAACCTTATTTCATGCGTAAAGACTAATTATATGGGCAAAATCTACCTTAAGTCAGACCGTGAACTACAGTCCCTTTCCTATTGTACAAAGAGAGGCCTGACTTTTCTTCAAGATTTATTTAATTTTACCGTAAAGTACAAGTCTTATACAATGAATCACAAGTTAGGTGCAACACTAAGACTTCTGACAAAGTCTTCCAGAGCACAACACCCTACATATGGCAAAAACTAGAATATGCTTCATAGGTTTGGTCACCGTACCTAAAGAGGCACAGGGAGCTAAAATAGAAAGAATATGTTCCATAGGTTTGGTCAAGGCACCTAACGAAGCACAGAGAGCTAAAAGAGAAAGAAGTCAAACTGAGGAAACATAAATGGCACCAAAATCAAGATAGTTGAGTTACAGGGAGAGGCTAAAAGCCTTATATCTGTCTACCATAAAAGGGAGAAGAGTGAGGGGTAACCTCACCACATCCTTTAAACCACGCTGATAACGGAGACAGCAAACCGATTTTCAAAAGATTTTGAGATGCAAACACCATAGGACATGATATTCAGCAAGAAATTTATGAAAAAAAAAAGGTAAGAAGAAAGAGGACATAGTCAGTGCAGAAAGCTAAGTGAAGTTTAAAAAGTTATATGACAAAGTCTCGAAGAGATGGGACACCATGAGTGCAGGACTCCCTCCTCGTGCATTACAGACAGTTACAAACCTGTTACCATCCTGTTGTTTCTTAGTGAGCTTCTGAAGGCGAAAAACGAATGAGACACTTATCTATGTCAGATGACTATAAGTTTCCTGCATAAGACGTGTTGAACGATTTTAAACAGTATATGGATCAAACGAGACGACACTTGGAGAAACAGTATCCTATCTAATGACGAGAAAGGATTCCAGACGGTGACACGTCAATATGGCTCAAAAATTGAATAAAAAAAAATCTATAAATATGTAGTTTAAGGGCACCTAACAGAGCAGAGGTGATTCAGACTAACGGAATGTTTGGATTCTTTTTCTGTAAAATAATAGTCACAGCGTGAAGGCCTATCAAATACCAGAGAAACTAACAGATTAATATAAAATGTTGGTGAAACACTTGCAGAAATCTACATCAACTTTGAAGCCTCACCTTACTTCGCTTGCTAGCAGATTTCTGTATTCAATGTTGCGGTCGAAATATAATAACGACACTGCCGTCACTTGATACAACCTTGAAATCTCACCTAACTTTCCCCAGGGAACAAGAATCGCCTTAATTTTCAATATTGTCGGCGTCTTCCAACCATAGATCACCTAGTAAACACGGCTGACTAAAAATGAGGCGGGTTTGTGTGGAGGGAAAACCACATAGCGCTCAAACCCCCGAGCTACCAAAAATTTCAGACAAAAACGATTAATTTTTCCAATGACATCAAAATGAAGTAAACTTCGATTGCTAGGGAAAGTTAAGTAGTTTCTGTAGGTTCTGGTGTATTACATAAGTATATAAAAAATATGATCATAGTCCTCGCCACTTACCCTTTTGATGTATTTCTTTGTCACCATATCTCATCACCACCCTTCTAAACCCCCTTTCAAAAAGTGTTGTTTTCTTACACTTCCATACGTTATTTTCGTAGTGCATTTAAATAAATATTCACCTAAAAAATCAATTCAGATGAGAACTTACAAATAACGTTCAGCGAAACAAGAAGTCGAAGCCTAGCTTAACTCACGCATTCTCATCCATCGAAATGACGTTAGAAAAAAATCAAAGTAAGGGGTCCAGATTTTATGTATAAAACAGCAAGGTGTTCTTAATGCAATACAGTAAGAAAATTATAGAAATATGTGACAGAAATCAGTTTTCCTATGATTATCTATTACGACATGCTAATGATATGACACAACAAAAGTAGAGCGAAGGACACACAAGCATCAACTGGCTTGGGGTCATTGAAAAAGCTAAAGTCACCTCCACTTACCAGTTCATTTTGTCGTCTTCTACAGGCTACTACTAGTACACGTCCTTTGTGATCGGACATTGAGCAAATGTTTCCTCATCATGCGTACTAAGACGGTCTTTACGTCACCATTGTGCAACTTTCCAGTCCAGTTGATAATGTCCTCGTCATGATGGCTCTCTTCCTCACACACACCCACTCACAGTCAATTTTCTTTGAGTCAGAATACTCATATTATCAAGCTGGAATGTAAACACAGATCAGATCTTTTTAAGCTCCACGATAAAACGGAAACGGATCAAACTATTCTCCTTCCTTGAGCCCCTGCCTCACGCGTTGGGCTTGCAAGCTACGTCAAAGAGATCCAGGAGATTCCACTGCAGCAGGAGGAGGGCGTGGGTGTGGTCGTTGTGTGGGTGCAGACAGCTCTACTGTATCACCCGCCTCACCACTGCCGCCCGGGAGGACCTGCCTTCCTCACTCTCACCTTCCTAGGGCTTCCCTCGGTCCACAGGTCGACGCAGGCAGCCCTCAATCCTCATCTCCCACAACCAAGGCGAAGATAAATCACATATAACATGACTAAAATGATGTATACATCATGATATAAAGAATATCCACTTTTATATTTTGAATCTTCAGACCAACTTCGCTTGATTGGGTGACATCAGTGGAATCGATGAAAGGAAGGTTGGATAGAGAAGACCCAGTAGTGGTTGGAGCTTAACACTTGATTGGATCTGCTACCACAGAGAGTCAGTCACTAGAGCTAGCTAGGAGGGGGAACCGCCATCGCTGCAGAAGTCATCACTGTAATGATGGTGTCCCTAACGACATGTTTGCAGGGACGAGAAGACTACGTAAATCTTGAACCGCAGGTCCCCTCCAGATGGTCACTGCATGAGAGTGGTGGGTAGTCACCGTCCTCATGACGCGATCGAATCAAACCTCCTTCCTCATAACACGAACACCTGTAATTCTTTCTTTCCCCCCGACTCGATCATCTATCATTCCTTACTTCTCGTGATACATCCAAGACACAACTGCCATGTCCCTGTATTAAACGCAGCTGCTGCATTTCAGCACGGTTTGAAGGAACTATAGAACCCTGCGTAATTAACTATCTATGCACATTTCGAGGAGGTAGTTTTACGAACGTGTGTACATGTGTATGAATGCTATCAGTATATTATTTGTATTGCCTCGTCTCTTAAAACTGTTATATTTACCTTGTTTTTAATCCTATGTGAGTACAGACACACCGACACAGCGAAAACCAGGTATCCAATTATCGACCAACCCTTAGGGGAGGATGAATACCTTGGGTTAAATGTGGGTAGAATGCCAGGTAGAATGCCGCGCCTTAGGATTCCAACCCATATAGGCACGTGCTGAATCATGGTCAATAACGCTACCCACTACATCACGTGTTTCAATGTAAATAGGTTAGCAGCTAATAAGAACCAAATATAGATTAAGGCATTCTGACTGAGGGACATATGAACCTTTTTACACAGGATTCCTGAAAGAGCATAGCGGGCCATCACTTTAACTGTAAGAGTGATGAAAGCAATGAAGGGTATTACCACAGCAGGAAAAGTCCAGAGGAGAGCTCATAGAACGCTGCAGAAGGCGGGGTAGAAGTTTCTATACCTGACGTGACATATCAAGGAAAGGTGGCCCACGGTGGGGTGGAGTATGTCAGTAAGATATGTAATAGTAATGAGGAAGTATGTTAACTGGTTTTGACATGGGGAAGCACAAGGTGACGTGTGTGCATATGATAGATGAGTCGTCGACTCAACCTCCTCATCAATCAAGAGTTCGTCAATTGAAGAGTTCGTCAGCTTAATTCGTTTACTCATACAGTATCGTCAGGAGTTTTCACGGTGATCCTTTTCCCCCATATATACACGAGAAAAAAAAATCGTCAATCAGTTCTCTTATCCCATCCTCCATGCAGGTGGTAAATTCCTGTAATACTCTCGGCTTTGGAAAAGACTCGTAAAACCCACGAGCTAAGAAAGTGTTAAGAGGAGAACGGGCTGTTTAAAGATAAGGGTTCGTGCCTAGCTAAGGCCTGGCAAATCTTTGATAACAACTACTATGATCTCAGTTTAATTCAAAAGAAGTAACGGTCAACAATGAATATGTAGCCTAGCTAATCCTACTATTGTCTCGTTTTCGTGAAACTTTTTGATAAACATGACACATAACTGTGACAGTTTCTCTGGTCTATGTTGACGAAGTTACATAGCGATTCAGGGTCTTCCAGAAATAAGATTGACTTCCTTTATAAACCGACCGCACGCGCACAATCTGGGTCAATCGCATTACCGCCGCTGTGATCAAGCCCGAAGCTCGTTGCCCGTGGAGGCGAAATAAACTTCACCGGGTTCAGAGGAGATTACAAATATGTTGTATTCCCGACTATAAATATATTACCAGTTTTATGCGTCACAAAACACCGACTTTTTTTTAATGTGTGCATGTGAAAGTACATAATACTGATGACACTTTGTTAAACTCCTTTTCATATTCATTCGCACATAATCTCAAGTTCGTATATACCTTTGGTAGTAAAATTACGTAGGCAAGTCGAGACGACGTATGGGAAAACCGATTTTAGGTGAGATCAGGTTACGTCTGGGTTAGATTACTAACGGTTTTCAGGTTAAGCTACTTTTCTTATTAATGACAAGACCTTTGATTTTAAGCTAGGTTTTTTTTTTTTTAGGTTACGCTTGCTTACGTATAACATGCACTTTGGTATTCGTGATCCAAAACTCATGCTTGTGGACAGTATCTTTCAGTATCATGACCAGATGGGTTCACACTGATGGACGTACGTACATCTACTTCATGCCAGATGTACCCAACCGCCACACCACCTTTCCTGAGGACTTGGTAATGACTGAGCCTTTTTATATCTTATGTAAATTATCGCTGATTAGTTATCAAATACCAGTAATGACTTAAACTTTGATAATGATCATGTACTGGGTAATTTGATCGATTCGTTAGTCAAGTATTGGAGCAAGCCACAACTCACTGTAAACAATGTTATAAAATATCGAAAGCTGTACAAGGTCGATATAAACGCTATTTGGAGCCTGAGACCCCGGTAGGTTGGACGGACGCCTTTCAATATGTTTGTTGGGTGATTCTCCGCACGTCATCAGTGCCTGACTCAGCCGAGCGATACCGCTTCCTTCTCTTAGACTATAGCAGCCAAGAGCAGGTTTCATTCTGCGTCGGACTACAGTTCGAGATGTAGAACAGGACTTTCATCTGAGGACCCATCAGTAATGGACTTCTGAGTGATGCAGGCAGCGGTGAGAAAACTGCTGTAACCCTCCCGCTGATTGAGAAGAGACGCCAAGATGGCTAGCGAAGCTACCAGAAATTATCGTACATCGCGGAAGTGTCCGTTAATAGTGAGACACGGGAATATCAGGAGCTTCCTAACATCCGCTAACTGTTGCGCCCTACTCACGCAAGATGGTGAGCGTCTTCAGAATGATGCAAAATGTTCTTGCGTCATATCAAAATACCTGGTCATCCACAGTAACTCATACTGCGACACTGAGGCCCCGCAGCGTCGGAACCCCCCCAAGGAACATCCAGCTCAGCACAAGCGGGTACTGAGCCTACGTCACAACTCGAGGAATAACTCACGATGCTCTTAAAGTAGCTACGGAGAGGATGCTGGCCATAATCAAGACACCGAATATAAATTACTCGACTCACAGTGGTAGAGCGACTAACCTGTCTGAAGTCTTCTCTTACCACTGGATAAACGATGGTTAGACAATAGCACCTGGCGAACGCTTACGAATCCTTAGCAATCCTACGCAGGAGTGCTGGACGAAGTCACTCTCCAAAGCTTGAGACTGTAGGATGCAGTTGGATTATGGTAGGCTTCAGGTGAGGGCTGAGGTCTGTGCCTATCAGCGAGCAACATGGTGGAAGAGCCTAACGACTACCTCTCAAAAACTGCCCCGCGGCCCAACCCCCTGGGCCAGGACGCATGCCACCGTGTATTACCCCTGAGGAAGTTAGGGCAGGCAGACTTGGCCGCCGGCCATCTCCACAACTCCTCATTTTCTAAGACGATATCCGCAGTCTTAGAGGAATGCGAAGAATAACAAAAAAGAAGGCGGAAGCTTTAGACCCATTCAGTTATCATCCAAGGAAATCACAATTCGAAAAAAATAAATAAATATCAAGTTCTGGTCTGCTATCGACATCCATTTACTTGTTTACCATTTCATTCGTGAGAATGTGGGAATATAGCCAGAGGCAGGAAGTGTAATAGGTGGCGTGCGAGTGTGTGGAGAGAGGTTAGGGGGAGGCGGGAAGAGGAAGCCTTTTCAGTGATGGCACCTTTACCATACTATCAAGCCAGTGTCAACCTATTGCCTCCCTACCTCAGCTGGTTGGTTGGTTGTTTGGGCTTTAGGTCTATCAACTGCCAGAGTAATTAAGGCCGTCAACGTAAGATACATCCACCAACCGAAAAATCTTTAACACCTTCAGATGTTGAAGATAATTCTAAGACCACATACGCTCTCACTTTGCATGTGGCCCATGCCCTACCTCACCAGCACGTATAAGTCTCTCTGTGCTGAATTCTTCTCATGTTCTAACATTTGATGTTCTCACTCTGACTGCCTTCACATGCACTGAGAATGCCTCAGCCATGGCTCAATGAATTATCCTTTAACTTTGATGGCAACGTTGGCCCCCGTGTTAAGTTTAAACTATCAGTCTAAAGTTTCAATTTCAGTTCTTATTTTAAACTAAATGAAAACACCTTCTTCGCAAACAAATCACACAAGCTCAAGTAAATACACATTTCTTTCTAAGATAATGGTTGCATTAGTTCTTATATACTCAAATGTCTTCTCGTTGAAAAAGTACTCAAAACTCGACCGAATGGATTTATACCAACTCGAGATAAGAATTTTGTTTACAGTGAAACAATTCATCACATCGTACACAAGACACGCATCCATCTAGGAAACCACTAAATGACCGTTACACACGGGCAGCCCTGAATCTGTAATCCCAAGAACAAACTGTCATTGACAAGAGCATGTAACAGCATATCTTTACAGACACACACACACACACGTTTCTGTCATATAAAGATAAGAAGCGAAAGAAGAAGACTTTTGATTTGTCTGCTATGTGCAAGACAATGTGAAGGCATCCTTAGCAATTTACTCCTACGCCAACAAAATGGTGTAGCACTCTTACGTGAGTTGGTATTTGCAGCTCTAAGCCGCTGCTGCTTTCGTGTACACCCCATAATCATCCTGTAAGCCGTGGCACAAAAGGGATTACAGAGACCATAAAGGGTCGCTGTGAAACAGCCTCATCACTTGGTGTGTTGGCTGTTTAACATGGAGATTTAGGCCTATTGATTGCCAGGGGTATAAAGGCCTTCAAACGCCGTTATAACCACCAATCGAAAAATCCTGGGCACCTTCAAGCGTTTGAAATAATCTAGGGCCATACACGCTTTCATTGCATGCACGTTCCATAATGTTCTTCATCTTGGTTGGTTATTTGGCCTTCAGGCCAAGCAACAGGCTGGGTAATTAATTAAGGCCGTTAACGTCGACCCATAACCAACCTAAAATCAGGATAATGATATGGCCATACATGTTCCGACCGCATGAGTGGCTCTTGTCCTTTGCTAAACTTGAAAAAGAAAATGCTAAAAAATGCCAACATTTTGAACAGCAAAAGCAATACTAATTGTATTCCAAGCCAAAGGGATCCTTTGAAAAACCTGCCTTCGAGACGATGCACTCTAGTACACTGCGAGTAAAAAAAATGTTGGATATGAGTTCTGTAAATCGTGACAATAATACGAAAAAACTCATGAATTTAATCTCAAGAATTATAGTGTCAGTGAACTGTCTGTCCTCCTTCCTGGCAGAAAATCCTACCCCATTTTTTCATGTTTTATTTTTTGTTGTTGTTGCTGAGCGTAAACTCGTTGTTTTTCTTTAAAATAAAGGAAAGATACATTTACATAAGATTGAATCTGAGTCTGTATAAGGGATTAGCAAAAAGAAACAGTTCAAAATGATGCTTCCTGTTTGATCAATCGGGTCGGCCGCCAGTTCATGTAGGCCATACGAGATGCTGTGGAAACTTGTCCGTCTCGAAACTCTAGTAACCCAACTTGTTGGACAAGTGGTTGTTAATAGCACCACCTCTAAGTCTACTGCAGAGTTCAGAAGTTTTAATGAATCACTTGAAATTTCGCCACTACCCAAGCGTTTTTCTAGGTAGTGTCAAACTGAGAGTGTAAAACCTAACCTTACCTAGAAAAACGCTGGGGGCGAATCTTCAGGTGATAGCGTTTTGTGACGTGGAATGTTTTCATAACTGATCTAGCGTTTCCAGCAGCCTATTCATTTGACTTATGCTTTCCCGTGATATGATGCTTTGAAACATTATGGTATTCATCGTGGTTGAGCAAGAAGAATGTAAATAATAGGAATAGAAATAATGCGCAAATTGGCAGTCCACAAGACAAACGTTTAAATACCCTTAAATCATATTTCTTTCCACTTTTGACAATTGTACGTGCTCTCTGTCCCTGCCTTCCAATTTTTTATAGTAACCATCTTTCTTTTTCCTAGAATTTTCATTAGTGGCGACATTTCTTCACAATATGAGGCTTGCGAACCATGGAAGGCCGTTATTAACTCAAAGGTATGTAACGATGAAGACACTCCCAAATTTAAATAAGAGAAAACGTGGAAGCCCGGGAGCGGTGACTGACTATCCTGTTCTCTTCATCTGACATCTCGACTGTTTACGGTACGATTTTTCTTTTATCACCAATGATTTACAGATCAGAGGCTCTTTATCAATACCTATTCGATAACGTTAAAAGCGAGACATTATACAGATGAACTAAAGACAATAACTTATAAAGTTAAAAAGAAACAGCATTAAAATACCATTACTTTTTTGCAGCTAAAAGGGTCTGCACATTGGAGCTAAGTTATTAGAGACAGCAACAAGTTTAACTTTAACGTAAATCGTAACATTTTGTCGTATACGAGCGACGTAGGCGTTAGATGCCTTCAGCTGCAGAACACTTATGCCTGTAAATGACTGGCGCAATTGGCCGACACCAACTGATGATTTACTGAAGCGACACCTCGCTGTATGGGTTATAATTTGGCTGAAGGAATGACTCTTCTCTGGCTAGAGGAACGAATCTTCCTCCATCTCTCTCTTTCTGCCAGGTTGGAATCAAAAGAAGCCATCACCTCTCTTCAACCATCCCTTTTTGGTCAGCTGCCATGTCCCTGCCCCGCTCCGTTTAACACCCATTCTTTCGACCATCGCTTCTGTAAGCATTTTTTTGCATGAATGCCAGGTACTATGGCCTGGATCCATGGCGTGCGTTTGACTCGCTTTCCATAGGTTCTGCGTAGGGACCAATCACAGAAGGACTTTCCGTAATGATACCTCCATCTCTCCCTGAACTTTCAGCCCCTGTCAAGTCTACATTACATCCGAAGTCAAATTAACCTTCTCCGATAATTTTCCCTATAATCTATACCTTTCTTCTCTATATCCGAGATAAATACGATAAGGGCGTATTTTTCTCCTATGCCATGTTAGCTTGTGTTGAGGAGGTTGTAATACTGGTGACACGTAAAATCAAGGAACTATAAGAAGTCCTTCCAGAGGGACGACTTAAACTGACGACATTAATCCATGACAACAGTGGAAGGTCCATACACACAACCGACAGATCCAACCCTGAACAAAGCACTGGAACGAATTCTGACAGGATAAAGGGGGCAGTTACAGCCATCCAAAGGATATCTGTAGCTTTCACAGGGACATGGTTAAAGGTAAGGGCCAAAGGGATCTTAGAGAAAACCTTGAAACCAAGGAGGTTATAACAGGAGTAGTCTTGTAGGTGGGGAATAGAGTAGCGATCTAGACGCGGTGACTTTACGTTCGGTACCATGCGTACAGGGAAGACCCAGCAGCTGTCTGAGGGATGATTCAGCATGTTATCCAATTTCGCCCCAGAACCCTCGAAGAAGACCTAGTGGTTTTCCAAATTTTTGGAAGTCTAATGGTGTTGATATGGTGTATGGTGGAATGCTTCATTGCGGTAGTGCTCACTGCCGGCTCAATAATGTCGGGAAATTCCGCTAAGGGGACGGTAAAAGGACTTTGATGATTGTTGGACAACGAAGGGAAATGTAAGGAACTTAGGTCACTGACGAGAGCGACGGGAACTTCGCTGCGGAGGGTTTGGATTTCCTCTTAAGATTATATTGTTATCTACGACATACAGTTGATAATATGTTGATTAGGATAGTCTAGCAATATGGGTGAAAGTACAAGAAGAGAGGGAGAGAGACGAAGAGTGTTACATAAAACTTTTTGCGATGTTTCACATGACGTCAGGGGAATGATATTTGATCGTATGTAAATGGACGATTGATTATTGTTCCAAACATGGAGGATTTTCCACATGTATCACCCCGCCTATTATACTATGTATGCACAAAGTCTAAACTATGAAAAACACACATATAAACACACCCCTAACTTATGACGAAAAGGTGCTAAATCGTGAAACAGTCCCAAAAGGGATGGTGAACAACTGGGTTAGATGTGACTAGCACAACAGGTGGATAGGAATTCTAACCACTGCACTGTGGGTTGAGATACCAGGGAATATATCATGCCTCAGGAATTAACTTCAGTATGTACAGTGAAGAATACATTGGCGCTCTTAGTAATAAGAAAGTTTTTGCTCGTTTTGGCAAAGTAGGTAATTGATGGTGATGTAATTCACCCATTCAAGAACGGAGTTAAAACTGTTGTAAGCGAAAAGAATGCTGTATGAAGGAACTTCTGTCTCAGATGTTATACAGTATTCCTGGATTAATCTTATTAATGAATAAAGATCTAGCTTGTCCTACAGTCTACCGTTTCTGAGGGAGTTTAAGTGAAGAAGGACATTTAGGCATTCGAAATCATACAACATAATAATCTTAAATCCATCATTGAATATCTGCCATCCTAACTATGTATAAAAACACAATCATAATATATTTCTCTACCAAACAGTACAAGACTCGTTCCTAAACTTATAATTGTAAACTAATGCAGCAAACAGCCGAACTAGCGTACGTTGTTGACAAGCGGTAATTGTGGTTAAAAAGGAATTCGGTGCTTAATTTCGATAATGAAGCATGACAATAAGGCAATAAATCCTACATTATGTATGATATGGCATGAATTTTCGTGTAAATGTGATTTATGATATATATTCTACAAACATTGTGCCTCGCCGAGCTCGAAACCCCAGTACGTAATTTTCATACAGTCTCTTCGTAAAGCATTACGAGTATTTTTCATCTTTATTTTGTAATTTACACTTACTTCACACTCTTTATCTTCATCACATGAAACAACTATCATTAACGAACGATATTTCTGTATCAAAATTCTATCAAAGGTGTTTGACTGGATAAAAAAATTTTGTTATTTTTTCCTTACTAAGTTATCTTGCTGAAGGTAGCGTAACCGATGCATATTGCGTCCGTGACTGTAGTGAGACATTTACTGGAATTTAACACCGCGTAAATATGAAGTAAGTTTACCCAAAAAGTAGCTAAGACCAATGTTTACAGACTCCACTTGTATCATATAACACTATTATAAGGGAGAAAGTGTGTATAGTTAGCCATTAGTCTATAAATGAAGGAAGAAACGTCAGGCCTGGCTTTGCTGGGCGAGCTGAAGCTCTCGCCTGGCACAGCAGTTGCTGGTCGACAGTAGTTTCTCAGACTGGCCAGCAAATTTTTTCTGGATCATTTATGATGAAAATTATGTTAGGTTTTTGCATTATTTACTGAACTCTTGTAAGATTAGGTTATGGAGGTGCGATGCTATGCATGATATGTTTGTAGTGGGCGAAGCTGAACTAGATTTTTACTTCCATTTCATGTATAATTATATTAAATATTTAGTGGCCATCACGTTCGCAAATTACCTGGAGTTTCACTCTGTAATTTTGTCATATTTCATCTCTGTATAAAGGATAAGGGTGTCACTTTTGCACTTTCCCTGTGCCAATTTTTTTCTTTAATGTAACTATGATTATATGCTTGAAATGAGATATGCTGAAGGAGAATGACAAAAGGTAAATTATCATCTTATTGCTAATATGGAAATACCTTTGTAGTATCAGTGATTCTGTCATGTAACTACTATAACAAAAAGATGGAAGTGGGGAGGGCTTTGATGATCAGGGAAAATTTAGGATTCCTTTACCTAAAGTAGGGGGAACACTTATAAATCAACATGACCTTTGAAATCTTTATCTAACTTTTTCCAGCAGCCTAGATTTACCTTAATTTTGATGTTAAGTGGGGAATTGTTTGAGAGCTGTAACCTCATTAACCGGAGAATCTGATAAAATTTCTTATGGAATGGCATGAATTATTGTTGTAAGTAAATTAAGATAAGATAGTGTAAATGGGATAATTCTTCACTGAATAATAATTACTGTGAGACGATACTGACATGGACTATTAAGATCAGACAGAGATTTGGTGGAGTTGTTTACAAAAGTAGGTGAAGCATTGGCTGACATCAATCAAACTGATGTAAAAGACTGACTATCACTCCTTCACTCAACCTTCTTGGACACTATCTGCTTCAATTTTTCCATATACTGTTCCAGAGATTTCAGTGAACCTTCAGTTCTTCTCCCTTTACATTCAACTTCAGCATTCTCACCACCATCCAAACCAAACTTCAATCATCCTCAACTTTTATGCAGACTGATATTACTCTGTGATCTCGCATCGTTTTCAAAAACTAGGTCTTGCCTTTATTTACATTTAACATTTTCTTCTCATTATACATATACACAAAAAGATGTTTCTATTTCAATCCTAATGCCAGAGCAGTCAGACTTCATCTACAAGTGGTTACACCATGAGCAAGAAGTTACCTTTGTTTTAAGGCTGTATAATCATCAGTGGATGGAAGGGAGTAGTCTCATTAAGATTCTTGTGGCTTCAAAGGGTCCTTTATTTCCATGTTTCTGCATGAAGTGAAGCCTCGAAGCTGCAGGAGCCCCATGAAAATGGTCCTGGATCTGCTTGATAAAAAAGATAATGGACTATAATCAGTGATGGTGTGTGGAAAAAACTGTCAAATTTCTTCATTAGTCAAAGGTTCTGGGGAAAATTTTGTTAAAATTTTGAAATGCCAAAATACATGTTTTTATGGGACTGTTTTTAGATCTTTTGATGTTGAAGTGACAAGTGAGACCTTTGGCAAAGTTGGCAAAGAGAAGATGGGAATAAACAGAGTTCTTTTCTATTGTTACACACAACTGATCCATTCTCTGACATTTCTTATTGTTTTCCTTCATAGAGTGAAGCAAAAATTGGGCAAAACAAGTTAGTGCCAAAGCTGCCAGCTGGTCAAGCTTAGAAAGCCCACCCTTAGTTTTGTCATGTAATGAAATGTAATTAAACACATTTACACCACGAAAAGTGTATTCTGAAATTGAATTAACAATTATATGACAAGTTCCTAAAAGGGGAAGGGCTTTGAATGTAAGGGGCAAATAATGTAAATATATAAAAACATATATAATTATATAAAAATGAACAAGACCCATGAAACTATATGTATTTTTTCTTGGAGATTGAGATGAATTAATTTTTTTATACTTTGCCGCGGTCTCCTGCATTAGCGAGGTAGCACAAGGAAACAGACGAAAGAATGGCCCAACCCACCCACATACACATTTATATACATAGACGCCCACGTATGTCTATACATTTCAATGTATACATATATACATACACAGACATACATATATATATACACTTGTGCATATTCATACAAGCTGTCTTCCTCCATTCCCACTGCCACCCTGCCACTGCCCCCTCCACCCACATGCACGCAAGGTGGCATTAGGAAAAGACATCAAAGGCACATTCGTTCACACTCAATCTCTAGCTGTCATATATAGATATATATATATATATATATGGGGAGGGGGCGAAAATTCTGGGAGCCTTGAAGAATGTGTGGAAGTCGAGAACATTATCTCGGAAAGCAAAAATGGGTATGTTTGAAGGAATAGTGGTTCCAACAATGTTGTATGGTTGCGAGGCGTGGACTATGGATAGAGTTGTGCGCAGGAGGATGGATGTGCTGGAAATGAGATGTTTGAGGACAATGTGTGGTGTGAGGTGGTTTGATCGAGTAAGTAACGTAAGGGTAAGAGAGATGTGTGGAAATAAAAAGAGCGTGGTTGAGAGAGCAGAAGAGGGTGTTTTGAAATGGTTTGGGCACATGGAGAGAATGAGTGAGGAAAGATTGACCAAGAGGATATATGTGTCGGAGGTGGAGGGAACGAGGAGAAGTGGGAGACCAAATTGGAGATGGAAAGATGGAGTGAAAAAGATTTTGTGTGATCGGGGCCTGAACATGCAGGAGGGTAAAAGGAGGGCAAGGAATAGAGTGATTTGGATCGATGTGGTATACCGGGGTTGACGTGCTGTCAGTTGGATTGAATCGGGGCATGTGAAGCGTGTGGGGTAAACCATGGAAAGCTGTGTAGGTATGTATATTTGCGTGTGTGGACGTATGTATATACATGTGTATGGGGGTGGGTTGGGCCATTTCTTTCGTCTGTTTCCTTGCGCTACCTCGCAAATGCGGGAGACAGCGACAAAGCAAAAAAGAAAAAAAAAAATATGTGTGTGTGTGTGTGTGAGTGGATGGGTTATTGTTTGTGTTTCCTGGCACTACCTTGCTGACACAGAAAATGGCAATGAAGTGTAATAGATAAATGATATACACACTCCTGATCTGCTACTTATAACTTATGCAACTTAAGAACAGAAAAAAATATGAATTAACAAAAATGATGAACTAAAGAATTTTAAAATGTACAAATATAATAAAGTTGGTTAATAAAAAATGAGATAACCATGATAGAAATTCAGCAGGATAAAAGAATGGAGTACAGGTATATTAATTCTACATGCCATTCTGACATGCGTCTGACTTACATCTACTTCGAGATCCAACCAGCCAGCCAGAACAGAACTCAGACGTATGTTAGGAGGGGGTCATGTGTGTGTATATATATATATATATATATATATATATATATATATATATATATATATATATATATATATTGCAGTACATAATTCTCTGTTGTTTAGTAAACATATGTGGCTATTTTTCTTTCAGCTCAGATGATCTAAGCCTTTCCAGTCTGTCAAATGATGAGATGAAGATAGAGGAGCAAGAACTTTCTAGGTCAAAGTCAAAAGAGCACCGTCACAAGCATAAGAAAAAGCACAAGCGACACTCTCACAAACACAAGCACCGGCATAAATCATCTTCCAGGAAAGAGAGGTAAGAGCTACTGGTTCAGATTTTTTTTTTCTGTAGTAGAAACCACGGTTAAAACATTGTAATTTGTACAGAATGTTTATAAATTTTGTGAATGAATGACTTTGCATTGTAGATTGGTTATCTGTTTTCTAATTTGCAGGTAAGAGTAAACTGGAAAAGTGAAATCCTTATTTATTTCAAATTGCTGGTAAATTTGAGTAAAATTATAAAAAAAAATACCTTTCCATTATACATGACAGCTAGAGACTGAGTGTGAATGAATGAGTTGTCTTTTCCTAGCGCTACCTTGCGCGCATGCGGGGGAGGGGATTGTCATTTCATGTGTGGCGGGATGGCGACGGGAATGAATAAAGGCAACAAGTATGAATTATGAACATGGATATAAGTGCATATGTCTATGTATGTATACATAAGTATACGTTGAAATGTATAGGTATGTATATGTGCGTGTGTGGATGTGTATGTATATACATGTGCATGTGGGTAAACATACCTATACATCTCAACGTATACATATATATACACATGTACATAATTCATACTGTCTGCCTTTATTCATTCCCATTGCCACCTTGCCACACATGATATAACAACCCCCTCCCCCTCGTGTGTGAGGTAGCGCTAGGAAAAGACAACAAAGGCCACATTCGTTCACACTCAGTCTCTAGCTGTCATGTAATAATGCACCGAAACCACAGCTCCCTTTCCACATCCAGGCCCTACAGAACTTTCCATGGTTTACCCCAGACGCTTCACATGGCCTGGTTCAATCCAGTGACAGCACGTTGACCCCGGTATACCACATCGATCCAATTCACTCTATTCCTTGCACGCCTTTCACCCTCCTGCATGTTCAGGCCCCGATCACTCAAAATCTTTTTCACTCCATCTTTCCACCTCCAATTTGGTCTCCCACTTCTCGTTCCCTCCATCTCCATCTCCGACACATATATCCTCTTTGTCAATCTTTCCTCTCTCCTTCTCTCCATGTGACTAAACCATTTCAAAACACCTTCTTCTGCTCTCTCAACCCCACTCTTTTTAGTACCACACATCTCTCTGACCCTATTATTACTTACTCGATCAAACCACCTCACACCACATGTTGTCCTCAAGCATCTCATTTCCAGCACATCCACCCTCCTGTGCACTACTCTATCCACAGCCCACGCCTCGCAACCATATAACATTGTTGGAACCACTATTCCTTCAAACATACCCATTTTTGTTTTACGAGATAATGTTCTCGACTTCCACACATTCTTCAACGCTCCCAGAATTTTTGCCCCCTCCCCCACCCTATAATTCACTTCCACTTCCATGGTTCCATCCACTGCCAAATCCACTCCCAGATATCTAAAACGCTTCACTTCCTCCAGTTTCTCTCCATTCAAACTTACCTCCCAGCTGACTTGACCCTCAACCCTACTGTACCTAATAACCTTGCTCTTACTTACATTTACTCTCAACTTTCTTCTTTCACACACTTTACCAAACTCAGTCACCAGCTTCTGCAGTTTCTCACATGAATCGGCCATCAGCGCTGTATCATCAGCGAACAACAACTGACTTGCTTCCCAAGCTATCTCATCCACAACAGACTGCATACTTGTCCCTCTTTCTGAAACTCTTGCATTCACCTCCCTAACAACCCCATCCACAAATAGATTAAACAACCATGGAGACATCACACACCCCTGCCGCAAACCTACATTCACTGAGAACCAATCACTTTCCTCTCTTCCTACATGTACACATGCCTTACATCCTCAATAAAAACTTTTCACTGCTTCTAACAACTTGCCTCCCACACCATATATTCTTAATACCTTCCACAGAGCATCTCTATCAACTCTATCATATGCCTTCTCCAGATCCATAAATGCTACATACAAAACCATTTGCTTTTCTAAGTATTTCTCACATACATTCTTCAAAGCAAACACCTGATCCACACATCCTCTACCACTTCTGAAACCACACTGCTCTTCCCCAATCTGATGCTGTGTACATGCCTTCACCCTCTCAATCAATACCCTCCCATATAATTTCCCAGGAATACTCAACAAATTTATACCTCTGTAATTTGAGCACTCACTTTTATCCCCTTTGCCTTTGTACAATGGCACTATGCAAGCATTCCGCCAATCCTCAGGCACCTCGCCATGAGTCATACATACATTAAATAACCTTACCAACCAGTCAACAATACAGTCACCCCCTTTTCTAATAAATTCCACTGCAGTACCATACTTCTTCATCCCACCACTCACTACCCTTTCTAATCTGCCCACCTCCCATGCTTCTCATGCCACAAGCATCTTTTGAGCAAGCCATCACTGCTTCCCTAAATACATCCCATTCCACCCCCACTCTCCTTACCTCCTTTGTTCTCACCTTTTTCCATTCTTTACTCAGTCTCTCCTGGTACTTCCTCACACAAGTCTCCTTCCCAAGCTCACTTACTCACCACTCTTTTCACCCCAGCATTCTCTCTTCTTTTCTGAAAACCTCTACAAATCTTCACCTTCGCCTCCACAAGATAATGATCAGACATCCCACGGGTTGCACCTCTCAGCACATTAACATCCAAAAGTCTCTCTTTCGCGCGCCTATCAATTAACACGTAATCCAATAACGCTCTCTGGCCATCTCTCCTACTTACAAACGTATACTTATGTCTGTCTCTCTTTTTAAACCAGATATTCCCAATCACCAGTCCTTTTTCAACACATAAATCTACAAGCTCTTCACCATTTCCATTTACAATACTGAACACCCCATGTACACCAACTATTCCCTCAACTGCCACATTACTCGCCTTTGCATTCAAATCACCCATTACTATAACCCGGTCTCATGCATGAAAACTACTAACACACTCGCTAAGCTGCTCCCAAAACACTTTCCTCTCATGATCTTCTCATGCCCAGGTTCATATGCACCAATAATCACCCATCTCTCTCCATCCACTTTCAGTTTTACCCATATCAATCTAGAATTTACTTTCTTACACTCTATCACATACTCCCACCACTCCTGTTTCAGGAGTAGTGCAACTCCTTCCCTTGCTCTTGTCCTCTCACTAACCCCTGACTTTACTCCTAAGACATTCCCAAACCACTCTTCCCTTTACCCTTGAGCTTCATTTCACTCAGAGCCAAAACATCCAGGTTCCTTTCCTCAAACATACTACCAATCTCTCCTTTTTTCTCATCTTGGTTTACATCCACACACATTTAGACACCCCAATCTGAGCCTTTGAGGAGGGTGAGCACTCCCTGCATGACTCCTTCTGTTTCCCCTTTTAGAAAGTTAAAAATACAAGGAGGGGAGGGTTTCCAGCCCCCCGCTCCCGTCCCCTTTAGTCGCCTTCTACGACGCGTGAGGAATGCGTGGGAATTATTCTATCTCCCCTATCCCCTATTTGCTGTGTCCCGCGTTAGCAAGGTAGCATTAAGAACAGAGGACTGGGCCTTTGAGGGAATATCCTATTCTGGCCCCCTTCTCTGTTCCTTCTTTTGAAAAATTAAATGCCCAGTTTTCATCATTATTATGTATACAATTTTTTGACTCTTGACAGTCATGAATGAGTCATGAATGCAGAATGCAGAATTTGGAAGAATTCTCTGCTGATATAGCTGTCACAAAAATGAAACGTTCCAGTGAATGGCAATAAAGGAATTGATATTTGTAATGCTGTCAGGATTTCTCTTCCCTCTGATACCTCAAGTGCAAAACTTAAGAGGGTGTTGCTATAGCTGCAACCCATAGTCAACATTTGTTGTTTTAATTAGTGCTGTTGTAACACTCAGCAGTGAATAGGTTATAAAAGCTTGTGAGTGGGGATGCATATTAATTGTATTCGATGTTCTTTCGAGATAAAGCATATTTCACTAACCAGAATAACTTATTGACTGCATACTAATCCTAGAATATAGCGTGAATTTCTTATTATTCTCGATGATAAAGAGTTACAGATGGCAGTGATTGGCCTTTGCTTCTCATAGAGTTCCATGTACTACTATAAGAGAAGTTGGCAACTAACCCTGTGGTATTATATTTTCCATTAGCCACATTTATTTTGCGGCTGTTAACTATTTATGTGGAATGCAAGCAGCGGCAGGTAACTAGGTGTTTTCAAGATTTTTTATAATATTGGGAGATACTAAAAAGAGATTAGCATGGTTAGATATAGAAAGGAAACATAACTCTTGGTGAAATACCTGAAAATTTTATATATAACTAAGGAAGTGCAAATTTTGTTCGTTTTGGATTTGAGGCAAATATTTGTCAGTTAATTTGATAAATATTCTGTTCATCAGAAGTTCCTTTGAAGATATAGTACCTTACCTCAACCAAAGTAAAAAGTTTGCGTCTGAGTCTGTATCCAATACTCTGAGAAATCAGACAACTAATTCTAGCTTTATATATCTGTTTAGATAGAGATTATCGTACCCTTTGATAACTCTTAAGTACCTATAGTATGTCATCTCTAAACCTTGTCTTTTTGAACTAAATAACTTTGTCATCTCGCCAGCTTTCATAGGTTTTGTTTTTCTGTCCAAAGAACATAACCTGCCACTGTCCTGTCACCCTAATTTAAGTCTTTTGCCAAGTAGGATGACTAAAACTGAACACAATATTCACAGTGCAGACATACTAGTGAATTTTGAAGAATGTAGATAAGTTTCATAGACTTAAATTTGAATGCCCTACCCAAGAATCATAGTATTTTGTTTGGATTTTTCAGTGCTTCTTGGAATTAAGGTCATCTAAGATTATTATACAAGTCTTTTTTCATTTACCTTTTAGCTCAAGAAAATTCATATCATACCTTGCCTTCACCTTTTCATTGCCAATATTTTGAATTTTTTATTTGTTCATATTAAAACTCAAATGCCACCTCTTCCTTTACTCAACACAGTCCTTCAGATGGGGAGGTTTTCATACTTCTTAACTAGCTGAGCCTGAAAAGGATGGATGTGTTCCTAGGGACCTGGCTTGGTCTCTCTTAACCTTAGAAAAGAGTTCTTCTAAGTAAAAGTATTTCCTCCTAGATATGTGACATTAGGAAGAAAGTTAATGCAAAGAATAAAGACTTTTATGGAACATCTGAAAAGAGAAGGACCTTCAAGAAAAAGTATTTACTGTACAATTTGTTACTAATAAATAGAACTAAGAATGAAGGGGACTGTTTACTGAATAATGATAATTTTTTTTTTTTCGCTGTCTCCCGCGTTTGCGAGGTAGCGCAAGGAAACAGATGAAAGAAATGGCCCAACTCACCCCCATACACATGTATATACATACGTCCACACACGCAAATATACATACCTACACATCTTTCCATGGTTTACCCCAGACGCTTCACATGCCCTGGTTCAATCCACTGACAGCACGTCAACCCTGGTATACCACATCGATCCAATTCACTCTATTCCTTGCCCTCCTTTCACCCTCCTGCATGTTCAGGCCCCGATCACACAAAATCTTTTTCACTCCATCTTTCCACCTCCAATTTGGTCTCCCACTTCTCCTCGTTCCCTCCACCTCCGACACATATATCCTCTTGGTCAATCTTTCCTCACTCATTCTCTCCATGTGACCAATCCATTTCAAAACACCCTCTTCTGCTCTCTCAACCACGCTCTTTTTATTTCCACACATCTCTCTTACCCTTACGTTACTTACTTGATCAAACTACCTCACACCACACATTGTCCTCAAACATCTCATTTCCAGCACATCCATCCTCCTGCACACAACTCTATCCATAGCCCATGCCTCGCAACCATACAACATTGTTGGAACCACTATTCCTTCAAACATACCCGTTTTTGCTTTCCGAGATAATGTTCTCGACTTCCACACATTCTTCAAGGCTCCCAGGATTTTCGCCCCCTCCCCCACCCTATGATCCACTTCCGCTTCCATGGTTCCATCCGCTGCCAGATCCACTCCGAGATATCTAAAACACTTTACTTCCTCCAGTTTTGCTCCATTCAAACTTACCTCCCAATTGACTTGACCCTCAACCCTACTGTACCTAATAACCTTGCTCTTATTCACATTTACTCTTAACTTTCTTCTTTCACACACTTTACCAAACTCAGTCACCAGCTTCTGCAGTTTCTCACATGAATCAGCCACCAGCGCTGTATCATCAGCGAACAACAACTGACTCACTTCCCAAGCTCTCTCATCCACAACAGACTTCATACTTGCCCCTCTTTCCAAAACTCTTGCATAATGATAATAAGATTAGAAATTACTGTACAAGTTGTTACTAATAAATAGAACTAAGAATGAAGGGGACTGTTTATTGAATAATGATACTAAGATTAGAAATTACATTCTATTGGTATTACCATTATCATTTAAAAATGACTGCTGTACAGCATCATAAAATCTGAGTAGAAAGGCCTAGGTCTTTGGATTGCCATCAGGGAAGAGCCTTCTAGGTCAAAACAGTTTCACTGATCTATGGTATTAACAAGACAGCAAGAAAGTAATGAAGAAGTTTATGGAACTTCTGATTTTGGAAAAGTATGTAATGAAAGGCAATTCAAATTTTTTTTCTTCTTTCATACTAGTTTGCCATTTTCTGCATTGGTAAGGTAGCACCAGGAACTGACAAAGAAAAGGCCTAATTTGCTTACATCCATTCTCTAGCTGTCATGTTTAATGGACCAAAACCCTAGCCCCCCTATCCACAATCAGGCACCACAGACCATTCTGGATTTTCTCCCAGCTAGTCCATATGTCCTGGTTCAGTCCATTGACAGCACTAACACCCTTTGCAGTATACATATGATAAGCACCTGTTGGTTTTTCAGAAGTAATCAGAATTATGCGATTTGATTCCTTCCAAAAAAGATAGGGAGGGAGACTATATAAGATGGAAGAACAGTAGTGAGGGAATGTGCAGAAATAAAGAGCATGCATGATGGAACTTGAGGAAATAAGCCTTTTCCAAGGTGCTTTAAAACACTCCTGTATGAGTCCCTATGTTTTGCAATAGGTAGAGGCCTTTCAGATTTAGACATATCTTGTATGAAAGGAAAGGGAAGAGGCTTAGAAATACTACAGAAGTTCAGCTCATTGTTAGCAGTAATAATTTTTTTGTTGGATACCATATTACAACATAAGTAGTGAATAGTGAAATACACTGGAAAGGAATATATAATTTGTAAGTAACATTTGATATACCTTTATCAATTTCAGAAAACACAAGAAACACCGATGTAAACATAGACACAAAGAGTCAGAAAGTGAAAGTGTTGAGTCTGTAAATGAAGATGTAGAACTTATAGATGAACTGCTGGAATCTGGCTTGGAAGCGATTGTGTCTAATCATAACCAACCAAAAGACAGGGAAAGGGATGTTGAGATAATGCAAGCTTCAGCTGGAAATGGGATTGTGGAGTCGATGAAAATTGTCGTTGATAATCGCAATGGTAGCAGAGAACAAGTAAGTAATCCATTTATCTCTTAAGACCAAGTGTGACAGAGAGCTCTTTAATAATTTTCAGTAGAATCTACATTGCGGTTGAATTACAAAATTTTTGGTACATGACAAATTTCCATATGTTGATGCATACTTATATCTGCAAATGAATACCATTTTGTCTTTCATGAATTGACCTGATACAGCCATTGACTGTGTCAAGCAGTGAGGAAGATGGAATGGATCAACTTGTGAGTGATGAAAATTCAAGAGAAGCTTCACGGAGGGCTGAAGAATTTTGCTTAGATTCTTCAGATTTCCTTCCCATACATGAGGATCTCAACTTGGAAGAGCTCATGAAACAAAAGTTAAGTTGAAAATGGCTTTGAGGTTTCACCCATTTCATATAATGTGTATTGCAAAAGGTTTACATCAACCTCTTTGTTCATTTACTTTAAGTTCGTACATTGAGCCCTAAAAGTAACTTTGCATAAATTATAAGAAATTTGAGAAAATCGTTTAACTTTAAGGTGCAACTGAATTTTTTTACCTTAAGAGCAAAAAATAAAATATTTTTTATTTATGAAAAGGTGACCAGTTAGTTATTTTCTTTAAATTACATACTTAAGCATTCCTAGTTAAGGAAAAATATTATTTACTGGATTAGCCTATCTATATGTACCAGTAACATTTGTAACTTTGTATTACAGCATTTTTAGTTTCAGAAAAGACATTATTTACTGGATTAACCAATCTTTAATAAGGAGGGTAAGGGTGCGTCAGTGGGCACTATGGGCAGTGGTGGGCGTCATAGATGCTACGAGTCCCTAGAAAAGGCATGCAACCAGCCACCATTGTTATTAGCAGGTTACTGAGATTCTCCGGGTAGCTCCAGTGACTCGCGCATTATCTGGGTTACCACACAAGGCCAAAGTATGATGCATGCAGAATGCAACTCGTGGAGAAAGCACTTCAATTGATCGTGGGCATTAGCGCCCTGCTGTGTTTGCCTCGGAGGTTAACAGCTAGGAAAATGGCATTGTAACCTCTTTAAGACATAGTAGAGTCATTAGGAGTGTTATAGGAGATCTGATTGAATTGAATTAATTTTGTTCCTGGAAGACTTAATAATATTTCATGGAAAAAATATTTTTTACTACAGTAGATAAACTTAAAATAGATCCACCAGTACCATGATGAGAAATGAGAGTAAAGTATTATGAAAGTGCATCCTGAGTGAAATGGTATACATTGTGGTTAACAAGATTGTGGTTAGACTGTTACTCTTCTTTGGGTACTCAAATTCATGAAAAGATTAGTTTTGAGCATTTTGATTCTATTTTTTATTTGTTAGTAGAAAATGGTCTAATTAACATTACACCATATATGGGCTTATTATGTTTGTTTTGGTTTGCTTCTTACTAGCAGTCTTATAATTTTAATGATGACTTGTATCAGTTGGATTTTTTATTAATCTGTTTACACATTTTATACAACAGGCAGCGCTACAAGCATGCCTTGGGGCCTACATGAGTGATGTAGAGGAAGAAGAAGAAAATCAAGAAATAAAGCAGAAGCCCGTGGTGGTTCAAAAGGTTGCCAATGAAATTGTTACCATTGATGATTCAGACGAAGCCGAGCCTAAAAAGAAGGAGCGGAGGAAAGAAAGAGAATCCAGGCCTAAGAAACGAAAGAGAAGCAGGTACCTGATTTGTGTGTCAGCAGTGATTATACTACCACTCTCTGTTTCAGTGACTCGCACTTTCCTGAAACTGGTAACAAAGAAATCTTGGGGTTTAGGTATAACAGTGAGGGCAGTATTTGCTTTGCATTACAATTGATCTAAAGAAACTTCACCTGTAAAAGCAAAAATATGCTCTAATTGAACAATTTCATGCTTTTGAAGAAGAGGAGATGGAATTGATAAGTACAGTATAAGTTTTCATGGGTAAACAGTGATGTTGATGTGCCTGTGACTTAATTATTGCACAGATTTCAGATGGGGAGTTCTATATATTATATTGTCAGATCCCATATTGGGTTGTTTAGGGAGGCATAAACATTTGACCAGAATACCCACTAGTTAGAATTTTAGGTGCTTACTTTTTAGCTTTCTTTTGGGAAACCATTAATAATGTGATACAGAGAGTAACTGATTGTAAGCCTTTATTTATAAACTTGTAAATGACATGTGTTTGAGCGTTCTAGCAAGCCCACCTTCCTTGGGTGTTGTGGAGCAGCGGTTGGTCGTTGGGTTGGCTCTCTGCTGTACTTATGAGCTCCTCGCTGAATTGCTGCTGGTTACCGTTAAGTATAACCAGGTACTGATGATGTTCTGTCAAATGTGTATTTATAGCAGTACTGTCTATAGGCATTTCAGTAAGAGTAGGTCAGTAATGAGAGTTGATTCTAACCTAATCAGAATCCAGAATTACACTGTTGAGCAAGAGGTTTTTCTTTCATTCTGCTTATAAGTTCATCATTAAAGAACATTATCAATAGGAAAAGTGTATATGATTGCTAAACAGGAAACAATAGGATCCACCTTTGAATATTGTTGCCTGAAGCACAAAGCTTTCAAGTTCTAAAACACTACAAAAGAGTTGAACAGCCGGTCAGCAGCACTGTATGTGTACTCAAACAGCAATATTTGGTAATTTACTTACTCTGAAGTTGCTTTCATGACTTCATAAATTATTTAGATACCGTTCTCTTCTCTAAAGTTGATAAATTACTTAGATACTGTCCTCTTCTCTAAAGCTGTAATTTTATTAATAAGCATACTTTTAAAAAAATGGCCAACAACTTGTTTTTGTACTAAAATCATTCAAATGTTTTACAAGAAATTCAGTTTTCACCTCAATTGTTTGTTGTTATTTCACTGGAAGCAAGTTTAGCATATTTAAGGTCTTTCCAACATGGTGGTTACAGTACATATATATATAGAGAGAGAGAGAGAGAGTTAAGAACTGATGAACTGATTGCTTCAGGTAGCAAACTTTTTCAAACGTTTAACCGATGTATTAATAATTCACTTGGCAGTTGACAGGTATGCCTTATGTCATGTGTGTTTATTGTGTATTACTGAATGAATGTGAACTTTCTCATATTTAGCTTTTAGCCATCTTGAAATTTTTAGCATTTATTTTAGACTTTCAGTGGAAGTGGTCAAGTTTTGCAAAGGAAATGACGCAGTTTGTGTTCTGGACTTATTAACTGTTAAGAATGGACTTGGTTAACTTCATATCAGTTATGATAACTAATGAAGAGGAGTGTCTAGTTAGCATTTTGGCAATTTTGCACAAAGCCAGTCCTATCATATATCTAAGTACGTCTTAAATGATCTAGCCAAATATCATTAATTACTGGCTGCGGGCTTCACTGTTTACAGGCTTAGTATGGAGCTGATCCAACACCAGCTCTGCCCTGTCTACAGCGGCGTAAGTACCCGGGCAAGGGTAATGGCTTAGCTTCTTCACTTCTCCATTATGGATACATGTTAACCATTTGGAGAGCAAGAAAACCCTGAGTTCCTTTTCTGTTATATATAGTACCACCCTTAATTTTTGCAATATTTTTCCATTAGTGAAAAGGGCCCATTTTAAAAGTTACTCATGTAAAGAAAGGGAAATAAATATATTTTTATCAGCAAAGCTGCATATAAAGATACAGTTAAACAAAAATCTTTTCTAACTATTATAGTGGTAACATATGTATTGTCACATTCATGGAATATTGTTGGATATTCTGTGCTTCATTTTACACCTAGATAGGTTTTCAAAATTTTTCAAATTTTTTAAATGTTCAGTGCATCAAGTCATTTGTTAATTGTACTATAGCACTGATGAGGTTTCAAGAAATAAGACAGTGTTAATCAATTTTGATGGAAAGAAGTTTAGTGTCAGACAAAAGTACTCAAGAACTTTTAACAAATTTTCTGCTTTATGGTAGGAAGTCCTTAGAAGAATTTCAAGCCTTGCAGTCTCTATGTACATAAACACAACATTAGTTAAAGTGTTTTCACAAACATACATTTATGCAATTTGTTAGCCATACTGAGTTTGCTGTTATAAACATATTCTTTCATTTTTCTTAAGATTCTATCATTGGGTCATTAATCCAGTGAAATGACTGTAGATTAGTCATGTATGCATTAATCTTAAATTCCAAAACTTCCTTCTTTATATTTGTGGCCTTTTGCTAAAACTAAATCGTCTATAAATTTCTTCACTTTATACCTTGTGAACTTGTGCAGTTATATGATACATGATGAAACAGTCTTCAAGCCTCTCCATACTGATGTCCAATGTAAGCGTTTTTGCCCAAGTAAGAGCTTTACAATTGCTTTTAGTGTCATCTGTATCCACACAACAATCCACACTTGCACAGACTCATTATCCATCTCTTCCACCAAGTTCTTCCTTTTCAGGAGTCAATTCTGATTCCCCTTCATATATAAGCACTTTATTTGTCTACATGTCTGCTAGAGTTGATTATGGTAACTTTTCTTCTGATGTGGTTGTCAATGTTACTGCTAAAGTTTCTTCAACTACTCATTTCTCAGTATTTTATTTCATTTCAGTCTCATTACATATCAGAATTTGTGGTCAGTCATAGAAATCCTTCTGAATGTACTTGCTCATGTCTCACTTCTAGGCACAAATGCAATAGTCACCCAGTTTGTTGATGGCCAATGACTTGCAAATAAGTAGTATGTCACCACATAGTCACGCCTCATGAATTTGATTGTCACTAATCTCGGTACACACACACTGGGTTGGTGTGCTCAACATTTACATAATATGAATATATGTACACATCTAAGCACCCACAAGGCCAAGTGCTTAGTGATGTAGTTTAGGTGTTCCTAAGTAATATTACAGTAAAAAAAAGTTTTTAAATTAGAATAGAAACTTGGGGCAGTAAATATAGTTAACATTAACTGTTTAAAGCCATGTTTCATGTAGGAAAACTTGTTGATAATTTATAAGTATATTTGAGTGGCCAAGCCACAACATGGCAACTGGTCCACCTATCCCATGGCTGAAAGCTTCTACAAATTAAGTTGATGTTGAATGCACATAATTCATAATCATCTATATTCCTTGGACCTATAATTTTTAATATAAGTGTAAGAAGGCAATACATGCCTAAAGGATTCCATTATGCACTAGAATGTTTAAACACTCAAAGGCACATGTACATGTTTTCAATATGCCACAAAAACTTCAACCTCCAGGATCATATCATGTGTCCAGAAGGAAAACAGTGTGTTTTGAATGGACATAGTTGATTGTAGAAAGGAATGTATAGTACATTACAAATAAATGCTGTAGGGAACACATAACCACCAAGGGAAGAGAGACGGTGAGAGGGATGGGCATACACAATGAGTCTGATGTGAGAAGCTATAAGCAACTCCGTTGGCTAGCAGTTGTTGGACAGGATATCATCCACTATTTTAAACCATCCACAAATCATCCTTACAAAATCATAGTATGATTTTGGCATGCAAAGCTATTATAATGGAGCATAGTGAAACACAGAAGAGAAAAATATTAAGAGGACAGAAAATATAACTGTTCATTCCAAACTGGCAACCATGTAGACTGCTGGCATAAGTCTCATAGCTAGGATGATTTTTCTCTGTAATTTTGAGTCACAAGGCAAATAAACTCTTCTCCCTGGTCACTTGGAAGTGCATAATAAGGCCATTAGCAATGCATATTCCAAGCATGTAAAGGTTCTACTAACCAAAATCAGAATAGAATTGTCTCTGTGGGAGGCTAAGCCTGTTTTTAACCCCTTACATGGCTTAAACCTAAACTCGGCAAAAAATCATTAAAGGTGTTGTTGGAAAATAGAAAAGGAAATATCTCTAGTACAGAGACAAGTAATGAGGTTATTTATTGATGGAGAGCCTATTGGGAATGAGATGAAACTGACTGATGATACCAGGATGTTTTGTGAGGATCTGGAAATGGAGAATTTTGAGGGATTTTCAACTGAGTGAAAATGTCAATGGGGTGATGGGAAACTTAATGCTGGTAGCACCCATAAGGCTTTAGTTTAAAAAGAAATACCACTGAAAGGACAAAGTAAAGAAATCTGAGAATATTGCTAGGGACCATGAAAAATGTCAGACAGCATTCGAGGTGGACAAACTGATGGAGCAAGACTGGAAAGAAAGATTGGAGGATGCCCCTAACATGGGTATACATAAAGAATGAGGCTCAGGAAAGGAGAAGGAAGGACATAAGCCCAGGATGGGCAAGAACCACAAGATGAACATGAGGCTGAGCTCAAGAAAGTCACAGAGCATAGTGACTGAAGAAGAGCAGAAGTTGAGGATTCTGAATAGGTTAAACAAAGAAATAAACCTATTGAGGAGGTAGTGTATACAGTCGGAGACAGGACATTCAAGGAAGTATGTACAGCACTGGATGAAAGATTTTAAAAAGGGCAAAAATTGTTCATGACAACTGCTGTAGTTAAAAGCTGATTTCGGATAAGATGAACGACAAGGAGGAGGACATAGTGTGACAACAGGAGATACCTGAAATGAAGCCATTATTCAAATGGAGGTTATAAGACACGCTCATAATGATACTTGAAATGAAAAGTGACCATCTTGCAAACAAGAAAAAGGAAGCCAGGGAAGGGGTAAAAGCTATTTGGCACAATGTACTTGACAAATGCAGGTCAAGAAATTAAAGAAGTTTGGAGTGTCAGGAAATCAAAATGGAGAGACATGGCTCAACACCAAATGCCAAAAAGCAAGGATTCAAAGATGTGCTATGAAGGAAAAAAAGATGATATTGTAACCAACAACAATATGAAAGATATAGCAGAGCAAAAAATGAGTACTGCAAGATGAGGAAAGAGAAGCAGAGAAACTTTGAAAAGTGAATTGTGGACAAGGCATAACACAATCCAAAACCTCTGCATATGTTCACCTGAAGAACTTGTTAGTTAAAGATTAACGAATCAGGCTAAGGGTCACAGAGGGCAGAACTTTTAAAGGTGATCAAAATCTGTGAGGAGCTAAATGATAAGTATGGTAGTGAATTGCAGCAGAGAGTTAAGACATGGTGGTATGAGTGAGTTTAACTGGAGAGGGCCCAGAGGAAATGGAGTGCCTTAGCTACCTGGGATTAAACACTGCATAAGATTGAACTAAGGGGGATAAAGCGAGTCACAGTGCGAGAGAAGGAACTAAGGGCTTAGATGTGTTAAGGGGCATGTTGAAGGAAAGGTCAACATCTACTTGGAAAAAGATGTTTGTTTTGAAATGATGAACAAGTATGAAAAATATATATATAAATACACTATATACATACTGCTGTACTTTGCATCTTTATATCATACTCAGGTCTTGCAGTCAGCTGTTTCAGATTCTTAATTCCATTATAAATGTGGGGTAACAATAGTAGATGTAGGAGATGGAGTGAGTATTTTGAAGGTTTGTTGAATGTGTTTGATGATAGAGTGGCAGATATAGGGTGTCTTGGTCGAGGTGGTGTGCAAAGTGAGAGGGTTAGGGAAAATGATTTGGTAAACAGAGAAGAGGTAGTAAAAGCTTTGCGGAAGATGAAAGCCGGCAAGGCAGCAGGTTTGGATGGTACTGCAGTGGAATTTATTAAAAAAGGGGGTGACTGTATTATTGACTGGTTGGTAAGGTTATTTAATGTATGTATGACTCATGGTGAGGTGCCTGAGGATTGGCGGAATGCGTGCATAGTGCCATTGTACAAAGGCAAAGGGGATAAGAGTGAGTGCTCAAATTACAGAGGTATAAGTTTGTTGAGTATTCCTGGTAAATTATATGGGAGGGTATTGATTGAGAGGGTGAAGGCATGTACAGAGCATCAGATTGGGGAAGAGCAGTTTGGTTTCAGAAGTGGTAGAGGATGTGTGGATCAGGTGTTTGCTTTGAAGAATGTACGTGAGAAATACTTAGAAAAGCAAATGGATTTGTATGTAGCATTTATGGATCTGGAGAAGGCATATGATAGAGTTGATAGAGATGCTCTGTGGAAGGTATTAAGAATATATGGTGTGGGAGGCAAGTTGTTAGAAGCAGTGAAAAGTTTTTATCGAGGATGTATGGCATGTGTACGTGTAGGAAGAGAGGAAAGTGATTGGTTCTCAGTGAATGTAGGTTTGCGGCAGGGGTGTGTGATGTCTCCATGGTTGTTTAATTTGTTTATGGATGGGGTTGTTAGGGAGGTAAATGCAAGAGTTTTGGAAAGAGGGGCAAGTATGAAGTCTGTTGGGGATGAGAGAGCTTGGGAAGTGAGTCAGTTGTTGTTCGCTGATGATACAGCGCTGGTGGCTGATTCATGTGAGAAACTGCAGAAGCTGGTGACTGAGTTTGGTAAAGTGTGTGAAAGAAGAAAGTTAAGAGTAAATGTGAATAAGAGCAAGGTTATTAGGTACAGTAGGGTTGAGGGTCAAGTCAATTGGGAGGTAAGTTTGAATGGAGAAAAACTGGAGGAAGTAAAGTGTTTTAGATATCTGGGAGTGGATCTGGCAGCGGAGGGAACCATGGAAGCGGAAGTGGATCATAGGGTGGGGGAGGGGGCGAAAATCCTGGGAGCCTTGAAGAATGTGTGGAAGTCGAGAACATTATCTCGGAAAGCAAAAATGGGTATGTTTGAAGGAATAGTGGTTCCAACAATGTTGTATGGTTGCGAGGCGTGGGCTATGGATAGAGTTGTGCGCAGGAGGATGGATGTGCTGGAAATGAGATGTTTGAGGACAATGTGTGGTGTGAGGTGGTTTGATCGAGTAAGTAACGTAAGGGTAAGAGAGATGCGTGGAAATAAAAAGAGCGTGGTTGAGAGAGCAGAAGAGGGTGTTTTGAAATGGTTTGGGCACATGGAGAGAATGAGTGAGGAAAGATTGACCAAGAGGATATATGTGTCGGAGGTGGAGGGAACGAGGAGAAGTGGGAGACCAAATTGGAGGTGGAAAGATGGAGTGAAAAAGATTTTGTGTGATCGGGGCCTGAACATCCAGGAGGGTGAAAGGAGGGCAAGGAATAGAGTGAATTGGATCGACGTGGTATACCGGGGTTGACGTGCTGTCAGTGGATTGAATCAGGGCATGTGCAGCGTCCGGGGTAAACCATGGAAAGATGTGTAGGTATGTATATTTGCATGTGTGGACGTATGTATATATATGTGTATGGGGGTGGGTTGGGCCATTTCTTTCGTCTGTTTCCTTGCGCTACCTCGCAAATGCGGGAGACAGCGAAAAAAAAAAAAAAACAATAGTAGAAGCCTTGTTAGGACCCTATAGCTGAATACGATACATGTTAAGCAAAATTATGAGTTATGGAAGAAAAGTACATTTAAAGATCAGCTAAACCCTACAACAGAGGGAAATTTGGGAATATGATGAATTATTTCAGAATTATCAATTATCCCTCGGTCATTTGTCATAATATCAATTAAACATATCACATAGATACTTATTATTAATGTCTTTATTATAGAAATTCTGGCATGGAGAATTCTACAGCTATGAAAAAGTCTTTGGATAAAAATGTGAACATATATTCAGGGAACACACCATGCACAACAAAAGAATGAAAAAGAGGCTTGCATAAAATAAAGAAAAAAAGTAACTAGAAACATCAACAATTTTCATGACTTCCCACTACAAGGCATCACTTGTACACAATTACTTCTATGGTGGTCAATGCACCATCTGAAGGTGGACCCCGAGTTACATTCACTGAATATGCTTAGTTAATTGTGCAATTCCCTAGCTACCTCTCTTCAGACATAAAGGATGCTCTTGACTATGCTTGATTAAATTTACTGTTGGAGGCTGAAACACTGTTCTATCTGCCCTTGGAACAACTGCACAGTTGTGGGGGAAATACTTTTTTAAGAAAAGCAACATTCTCTTAACCTCCTTGATACAGGAACTAGGCAGTGTCTTGCCCCACTGAGTCCAATTGGAATGACAGACTTTGTCCCACATCCCACCTCTGCTTTCCTTTAGTATGACCAGCTCTGCCCTTGGATAAAAAGAGGGCAAGAGAGGCTTTCCCACTTAAATATGTCCAGCATCAGAAACATGACATGGGTGAATGTTTAACTGATGGGCATGTCACATGATCATGTAAGATGATTGGTCTGCCTATATCAGAGACTTTAGTTTGAATTACAGCATGCCAATGTCATAACTGGTGATTATATAACTGTTTCCAAGATTGGTTTGTTAAGTTATTTACAAATTAATGTGGCTCTCGCTAAATAATGCCTTGTGTGTTAGTAATATTCACACCACTTATAATATGCATAGTCACACATACAGCAGATGATTGTGATACTCTAGAAGTCTGAGAGTACACAGTGACTGGAAAACTCCACTTCATTTTTGCAGTGGGACAATTTCTGCTTGTAGTGCTAGGTCTATAAATACTAAGTTTAGCAAAAACATCTACATGGGGAATATCATAGAATAACAGGATCATGTTCCAGGCAATCTGTTGTTCAATTAGCAGAAACAGCTACTTGGGGGTTCTCAGAGAATAAGATTATGTTCCAAGAGAGATCTGTTGTGGTTGCGGAATGTCATTGTGCAAGTAATTGAAACATTATAAGGGAGTTTATGTTCCAGACCAAAAGTTTCCCCTATAATTCTCATGTATGGACTCCACAGTTTATATGACTTACTCGTCATGGAAATTAGACTTCCTGATTCAGCAACTGTTGCCATTTCACTGATAAATCATATATTTAATTATTCTTACTGAGAATGCTGGTGGTGTTTAAGCCTCTAAAGTAAGTTTATTAATTTCAGTTTGTAATGTTTGTGTTTAATGTTTTTGGCCATTATACCACCAAATGTTTTCAAGTTAGGTTAATTTTGCATATCTGACACATTAAGAATAAGAAAATTTAGCTTTCCTAGTAAGGTGATCATCATTGACTGGAATATGATAAGAATTAATATTATTTTGCTTCAATATCATTATAAAAGGTATTATGACAAAAAAGCTTGCAATATATTTTAATATTTCATTATTGATTGAAAAGAATATTAGAAATAGATATATCTTTTCTTCATATCTGTTGCTGTTGGGAAAACATAGCTTCATTCTATTAATCTGTACCCTAATTTCTGGGTGTCACTTTTGCGAAATGTTGCTCCTTGAACTATCATTGTATGGAAATCACCTGTATTTACATGCTGAATGTGTGCCTTTTATGTAATATACTAAATAGGCGTATTACTCAGTCATTTTGGAATAGAATAATATGAGTGACAACATAAAGTGTCACACATATATATGATTAAGTTTTCAAAGCACTGTAAGGGTTAGATGTCAAAAGGGCTTTGTGTACTAAATTGAGACTAAATGCTTTTGTACATAACTTATCACGACAAGGTCAATAAATGTGGACCATGTGTATACCACACATATTGCACCCAAAGTTTTCAAGATCTTAGCTAAGAAAAGATCACAAGTTGACATTCAACGTACAAAACCATATGCAGAGGGTATGAGTGTTTTACGTTTTCATTGTTTTCTTATGCATTATTCTGATGCCCAGAAAATATTTATTTTGAAGTACATCAGTAGGTCTCGTATATACATATATATATATACACACACACACACATGTTCACACTGAAAATCTCAGTGATCAGCAGTTGTTCACATTAATGCCCTCTTGAACTGATCGCTTAGCTTGGTAATTGTTTGTCAGAATTAAGTATATCAAGACTGTCTTTTACAGTTTAAGGATAGCCTTTCTTACTAGGCATGCATCAGTTAATGATGAAAAAGATAGGATAATTTGTGAATCTGTTATTGATATAGAGTAATGGGATTATGTATCATTGATTGTATGTGGTGTGGTTCCCTTTGGTTGACGTACCCTTCGCTTTAGAGAGTGCATCAGAATGTTTGATTTGAATAAACAACTTATTTTCTTTTTGCTCAACTTTTATCTGCATAACATTTGGAGCTCATATCACTGTCACCTTCATCAGTGACTGATTACACTAACCCTTTGCTGTGAGCACCATATTTTTCCACATTACATTTCCATTTGGGCCCTGTATTTTAGCTTTCTAAATCTGGTACCCTTAAGATAGTGCATCATGAATGATATTAGCAGCATACTTTCCACAGATTGATGCTTCTATGGGAAAAGGCTTAGTTAAAGGATTTGATAAGATGACATCAGGCTTAATAAACTATTTTTTATTGCATTAGTAATGGATTTGAAGCAAAATTTATAAGTGGGTGGTTTTTTTATGAACTTGGTGTTCCTTTATTGAAATATTTGTTAATAGGTATAAATGCATTTGAATGAATTAAAGATAACCCCCTATTTTATTCTAGAATTAATCTGTGACTCCAATTCAGTGTAGTTCAACTCTAGCAAATCCTGATAATTCCACAGAAAAGATAAACGTATTGGGAGGTCTTTTGTTTTGCTAATGAAATTTCCACAAGCAAATCCTCTTTTAGCATTAAACTTGCCATTTTTGTTGCCAGTTTCAGAAAAGTTCCAGTTATATTATCTAATAATGAACTTGAATGTGTTATATGAATTTGTCATGTGTGAAAGACAAAATTTAACCTTAGCATTGAAGTAGGACTACAGGAATCTTTTTTGTATAAGATGTTTATAAGATTTTTCAATTACAATAGCCATGAAAGGTGCTCGTGTGCACAGATGTCTTTAACTTTTGAAAACAGAATTTGCATAAAAGCTAGTAATATAATTTAGAAAGCCTTTATATCGAAGCATGCCTGAAATATTGAATCTAATGTCTGTCACATATATTCACCTATATTTTCTCAAAAAAAAAAATATTGCTAATGATACAAGAAATAGGACTTTTTGTGATCATGATTTGTGTACATAAGTGCAATTGATCTTGGCTTCTGAGTACTAATGTCATTCCATAAAGTTTTGAGAAAGCTAATAAAAAAGGCTGCAAAGATTTTATGTTTTTCTGCTCAAATCATAGTTAATTTAGTAATTTTTTTTGTAGAAATTTAAAGATCACTGCCATACTAAAGGTGAACACAAGCAAAGTGTTTTAAGATATCCCTATTGGGTGTCTTTTTTTCCTTTAAACATGTTGAATTACCCTCTATCCCATTGCAGTTAAAAGTTAATATTGACAGTTTTAGGTGTAAAAACTGAGTTTCACTGATCATTGAATAGATAAGAATTAAATTTCAAGTGACTATCTCTTGTGAAGTATTTCATGTTGTATAGGTAGCAATCTGCAGTTACAAGGACTTAGTGTTATCCTGAATGCCTCGTTCAGCAGTTCATATCACATGATACTCAGAGTTGGTCTCATTCTTTCCACAGGCTTCTGATTGCAATATTGCTTCTTGTTTTGGGGGATGCCATTTCATGGATTATGAATGGCATAATTACCATTTAATGTCTATGCAAATCATATTTGATCTAATGCCTTGCGGTGGTTATCACTTGACCAATGATTAATTACATTAGCCTTCACAAAATGTTACTCAACAAGATATACACAATGTAAAGTTTTCCTTTTTTTTTTTTGTCAATTTTTCTCATTTCTCATCTATCACCTCAGAAGGAACATTACGTGCATACATTTGTATAACAACCCACCTGTCTGCTTTTCTTGTCCCTATCTAACTCTTGCTATCATGTATTGCTCCACATTCATAACAGGATAGTTTTGAGTTAAACTAACAATATTGCTTTTAAAGGTAGTTTCCACTTGAACTTGTTACACTGAACGAGGAAAGTAGTCTAGAGTTTTCCGGATTTGAAAACAAGCCATATGTTGATGCTTATAGAACATGAAAGTTTTTATTGGATAAAATGATGCTTGGGAAGCTTTTTGCATAACTATATATGATTGTTCCACACCTGCAAACTAACAAATTTTGGTAGGCTGAGTTAAACATGTTTCAAAAGATATGCTGTTAGATGGCAGCTCCCTACTCATTTCATTCCATTAAGTACTTAATCCAGCCACCTGATCAGTGTGTTTCAAACAAATTTCATATTCCTTTCCTTCATAAAATGCATCCAGCATGTTGTAATTTTTATGATCTCCCATGGATTTTGCTGCCCTTGTTTCTTCCTCTTCCACAACAAAATATGTCTTCTTCTAGAGAGAGCAAGTAATGCTATGGTCCATAGCCTGAATGTAAGATGTAGTGTTAGGATAAGAATGAGCACCATATTTTACTTTTGGGGCAACACAAAATATCTCCTGTCAGATGGACATATGCTTTATCAGGCAGAAAGAGGGATTTCCCTTCTTTGCAAGGAATTTCCATCATTGTACCTTGGAATTTCTAAACTGAAGAGATGTGTAAACTCTTAAACCAGATCTGGAAAATATCTTTGGTAAAATATTTCTTTTATATTCACTCTATAGGAAATAGTAAGTTCATCATGCAGTGTACTTTCCTAGGTTTACTGCACTACTGAAAACCATGAGTTATAGTTTAACCTTATGATGCTTTTGTTTGCAAAGCTGTCTCTTTTCTAGTAAAGCCTTCCATAAACAGCTAATCTCATCAGCATTATAAACCTAGAAGTTATATTTGTTGGGAACTCATTTTAGCATTTAAGCTGATCCTTAGACGGTGTGATTGTCTACATCTAATACAGATTCTCACGATATTTCCTCCAGTGCCAGTATTATGTCTTTCCAGAATGCATGTTGCCAGCTAGCAAATGTTTGGAAATCTTCAGTTTCAAGTATTTTGAAAAACGGCTAGTTGCACTCTTGTTTGTTGATTAATACAGTTGCTCCTGTAGTTCTGTTTTGTATTTTTGGTTTTGTCAAGCTTTTCATATTTGAATTTACCCATTCATGTCACTTTCAAGTTTGTCTTTTTACTGGTGCCGTGTTCATTCCGTAAGTTGTAGTTCTTGAAGCTATGTCTAATATTTTTAAAGGCAAACTGTTGATTTCCTTAGATCATATTCTTTTATTAGCATCATTATACTCATGTTGCTATTTGTACTTTCAAGGATCTCTAGTTTTGTTGCAATTAAATTCTTTACTGTAAATGTTTTTGCCTTTCATATTGTACTTTTCAGCAATTTAAACAGCACAGTGGGTTTTTTTTATTACTGGATTTTAAAAGAGAATGAATTAAATGCTTAACATTTAGCAGTAGACATGGGAGATGATGCCTGAGTATGAAGAGGAATTTGATGCAGCAAAGGAAACAAGTCAGTCTGCTTACTAGCTATTATCTAACTGCTGTTTAGTCAAAAGTGAAACACCAAAAGGCCCATATAGCTGAGCATATGGAGAGCCTGAACAATCAGATAGAACTGCTGACATTTGAACATCTATCCTCTGGCTGTTACTCATGAGTCTGAATTGTGTGATTTTTTACTGGCTGTTACCTAAATCTGAATAGCTATATTTAGTCCAGATCTGGAAGGTTATCAGGAAGAATCTATCCCATCTTGAGGTTTTCTAGTTATTGGCAAATTCCAGTTTTCTAAGATGTGGATAAACAGGGCTACAGTGTATAATACTTCTAAACTTTATCCCTTCCACTTAATTTTTGTGGTTTTGTCCTTCAAAAATCTCATACCATAACACAATTCATTACATAAACTTCACTTATTTCTTAATACAGTAATCTAATTCTGATATTCTGATTTTCCTGTCTATTCTTCTTTCAACACCCAAGTCTTGGAAATATGGTCTCATCATTTGCTATTCAAAACCCACAGTTCATACAAGATAGGGTGAAACCCTTGTTTGTACTTTTTAAAGGCCCTTAGAACTCCAGATGATAAAAAAATTCCTTAGTCTCAAAATAGTTTCCTGAGTTTTCATAGCCCCATCACACTCTAGATGTCAAAACCACAGTTTAAAATCTTAGCCCATGGTTTGTTTATGTATATTCTGTCACTCACTACATCAGCCTTTGGATATTTATGTGAAGTCCATTTATTTATGTTTTGGTGATATTTTCATTAGCAGCTCCCCTCTCTCTCTCTTCCTTACACCAGTGGGTCCATGAGCCACTGTTACTTTCCCACTGAAGTTTCAACACCTTTTGTTACTAAAATCTTTGTTGTGGGTAGTTTGACTTTTTATTTTTATCATTCATGTTAAAATAATCGGCTTTAGTTTTATACCATGATAGTGAAATTGTAACTGGAGCTTGTAGTGTAAGTAGTATGCTCACAAAGTGCCAATTTTTTCTTCCTGTTTTCTGAACTGGCTGAAGACTGAAACCACATTTACTGCAGCTTGATATTGTTTCAATTAATTCAATTTGAAGCATTTGCATGCCACTCTAAATGTGCATATACTCCTTCAGTCATCTTTAGGCTATCAGCTACTTATGTACCTTTCTTTATCCATAAGAGGTAGAGAGGACATGAACAAGTGATGATGGTCTGCACACAGTGTTACTTTGCTCATGCAGGAAATGGTAAAAAAGTATGAAAAAATTATATACAATAATAATGATTATATGGGAGGATATTGATTGAGAGGGTGAAGGCATGTACAGAGCATCAGATTGGGGAAGAGCAGTGTGGTTTCAGAAGTGGTAGAGGATGTGTGGATCAGGTGTTTGCTTTGAAGGATGTATGTGAGAAATACTTAGAAAAGCAAATGGATTTGTATGTAGCATTTATGGATCTGGAGAAGGCATATGATAGAGTTGATAGAGATGCTCTGTGGAAGGTATTAAGAATATATGGTGTGGGAGGCAAGTTGTTAGAAGCAGTGAAAAGTTTTTATCGAGGATGTAAGGCATGTGTACGTGTAGGAAGAGAGGAAAGTGATTGGTTCTCAGTGAATGTAGGTTTGCGGCAGGGGTGTGTGATGTCTCCATGGTTGTTTAATTTGTTTATGGATGGAGTTGTTAGGGAGGTGAATGCAAGAGTTTTGGAAAGAGGGGCAAGTATGAAGTCTGTTGGGGATGAGAGAGCTTGGGAAGTGAGTCAGTTGTTGTTCGCTGATGATACAGCGCTGGTGGCTGATTCATGTGAGAAACTGCAGAAGCTGGTGACTGAGTTTGGTAAAGTGTGTGAAAGAAGAAAGTTAAGAGTAAATGTGAATAAGAGCAAGGTTATTAGGTACAGTAGGGTTGAGGGTCAAGTCAATTGGGAGGTGAGTTTGAATGGAGAAAAACTGGAGGAAGTGAAGTGTTTTAGATATCTAGGAGTGGATCTGGCAGCGGATGGAACCATGGAAGCGGAAGTGGATCATAGGGTGGGGGAGGGGGCGAAAATTCTGGGAGCGTTGAAGAATGTGTGGAAGTCGAGAACATTATCTCGGAAAGCAAAAATGGGTATGTTTGAAGGAATAGTGGTTCCAACAATGTTGTATGGTTGCGAGGCGTGGGCTGTGGATAGAGTTGTGCGCAGGAGGATGGATGTGCTGGAAATGAGATGTTTGAGGACAATGTGTGGTGTGAGGTGGTTTGATCGAGTAAGTAACGTAAGGGTAAGAGAGATGTGTGGAAATAAAAAGAGCGTGGTTGAGAGAGCAGAAGAGGGTGTTTTGAAATGGTTTGGTCACATGGAGAGAATGAGTGAGGAAAGATTGACCAAGAGGATATATGTGTCGGAGGTGGAGGGAACGAGGAGAAGAGTGAGACCAAATTGGAGGTGGAAAGATGGAGTGAAAAAGATTTTGTGTGATCGGGGCCTGAACATGCAGGAGGGTGAAAGGAGGGCAAGGAATAGAGTGAATTGGAGCGATGTGGTATACGGGGGTTGACGTGCTGTCAGTGGATTGAATCAAGGCATGTGAAGCGTCTGGGGTAAACCATGGAAAGCTGTGTAGGTATGTATATTTGCGTGTGTGGACGTATGTATATACATGTGTATGGGGGTGGGTTGGGCCATTTCTTTCGTCTGTTTCCTTGCGCTACCTCGCAAACGCGGGAGACAGCGACAAAGCAAAAGAAAAAAAAAAAAAAATAATGATACATCTTGCTACTCAATATGCTCCAATTCCACAGGGTGGATTATGTGTTTAAGGCCTTTCAAATCACTCATACATATCCTTGACCCAAACCCAGTATGTTCAAGAGAAACATGAACCATCACACTTTCGTAAAAACTTCCTACTTTTTCATTATATATACTTGGTTGATTTGTCAGAACCAAACAGCCCTAAACAATTTTCTCTATGTCTGTCCATCTTTTATACACTCCACCTTTCTCCATGCACCCTCAACTGTACTGCTATATGTCTTTTTGAAAAATGAATCACCTTAATGTGTGAATGAAAATGTAAGAAGCATCTATATAAGGGAGACATTGGTCTGACATAATGAACTGTCTTGGTGTGCAAATAAGAAAGCAAGAAGCATTTACATAGATGTGGAACATCATGTTTCGCTTAAATATGCTAGACATGGGTTAAAGATGATTATGAGCAACATGAGAGCCTGTATGTACCCGATTCACCCCATGGCTTTGCCAGCAGATGTAGCAGCAATAGCTAAAGATACATTCCTTTGTTAAGATACGAGTGAGCTGATACATGTTTGACATCCACTCTGCCCTAGTTTAATTGTAATGGACAAATATCATCTGGCATTTGCCAAGTCATTTATGAGCAGATTTTGGGGTTATCAAACTTACGTTTATAGTGTGTCATGTACGAACTACCAGCAATTAGTTGTTTGCAATGGTAAGACTTTCAGTCTTGGCTATGTGGAAAATTTTCCCAATAATTCTATGTCGTCAAAATCCAAACTGTGATCATAAGCTCTTGTATCCTTTGTTCATACTGCTGATGTATATGAGTTTGTGGACTTAAAACTTATTTGATACAGTTCCTAGAAAATTATTTTTCTCTCCATGTCACAGAGGTAATATTTTGATTTTAAATGAGAAATTTGTCTCGCTGGTAACATTCTATATGTGTAGTTGATCTCTTGAAGTAATTCATAGTGAATGAGAATAATGGAAAAGTATCAACTTTTGATGTTACATGCTAAAAAGCAATTACTAATGATTTATTGCTTAATTACACTGTTTTATTATATGAGGTGGCATCCTCCCAATCAAGAAGTTAACTGAAAATAAAGCCTGATTTTTTTTCTGTGGTTTGTCTATGAGCAAAGTGAGATACTACCTTGGTGCAGCACTGGGGTTTGGTCATGACAAACCCTAGTAATTGCCTGGTGTGTAACTGATTTCAACTCCCTTTGTAGACTGATCTATGATTCACCATGGCCACTGTTTGGTTTATGCTGCCTCAACCATTGAGTGCCCACCACTAGCCAGTGCCATCAACTGGCCTTCCAGCCAGACTAACCACATTTTACCTCTACAGTTTCACCTCCTACTGTGTTCTGACTTGTAGATCAGTATCTCTTTTATTCCCACATCAAAATGAGACTTTCTAAGGAGTTTTCACTCATCAGAAGGTTATGTGAATGTGACTCTTGGTAGGAGTTTCACACTTCCCTATGCAAACATAGGAGCTACTGGTTCCATGGCTCTTTTCCAGACAGTTACCCAGGTGATGGAGGTTATCCCTGATGGACATTGCTGCAACTTTCAATGTCTGATGATTAGAGGCCTTTGTGATTTCAGTTCATTTCAGGATATTCATAAAAAAGAAAAACTCCAAGGCATGTTTTTTTCAGCTCCGTATTTTAGAGGAGTAATCATATTTGTGGCAGTTGCCTTCTTGAGAATTAGTTCACTGGTAACATGTCCTCGAGGGCAGAGGCTTTCAAAGGAATGCCTTCCTTTGGTACTTTTTGCCTCTGGAAAATTTATGGAACCTGTTTCTTTCCTCTCTCCAGTTCTTCTTCCGAGTCCAATCCTTGATTGTGTTAGTGATGTTGCCAGCCCCCAGGTGGGTTAAGCAACCATGGTACCAGAGACTCTTTCAACCTTGCTGTTTACCTCTGTTGATCGTTCTAGTTATTCTACGTTAACTCGATTCTGTTAGTCTCACATATGATTTCTCAATCACTGTCTGTAGATCAAGTAACAGATAAGTCTTTCATATCCTTTGATCTACTCAAACAGTTTCATCTCGTCTGGAAATTTTTTCAGACAATTGTAAAATATGGTAATGTCTCTGAATTATGGAAGCCTTATATATGGAGTTGTGTTTTTCTAGCCACTTCCATGAGACATATATAAATACTTACATATATGACTTGTAGACAGTAATTACCACTCTCTATCTATAACTGGCCAGTACGATACATTCTGAAACGTAAAGCTTAAGTGCATTCTGAAATTTGTCTTGTTGGCTCAATTTTTTTTCACCAAGAAGTACATGATAAAAGTGACCTTTACCTGAGCCTTTCTCAGGATTATTTCTTGAGGAAACCCAGAAAGTCTATAGCAATCGTCTTCCACCTTTTATATGACACATGTAATTATGTGTGGTACATATTGTATGCATCTCTGAGGATTCCCCATACCAAAGCATTCCTGTAATGTCAATTCAACAAAGAAGGTATTAAAAAGGATGGCTTATTGAAAAGCTTCCCTCTAAGCCTGCTCTTTCAAGTGGTTATGCTATCATTTTGCTTGCAGAGACATCATAGAGGAGATAAACATAGGTTTTGAAATTTGAAAAACCTATTCTTCCCAAGGAGATGTTTGTGAGCAATTACCTTGATGTTTTTTTGTGCTGCTATGAATTGGCACTGCAACTTTCACATTCATTAAGGTTCGTTTGAGGGCAATGGCTGGTGGCAGGCACTACTTGACTGAGGCAGCTCAACCAAGAAATGGCCATAGTGAATCATAGTCTGGTCCATGAAGGATGTTGAAACTGGATTACACCCCATTACTAGGGTACTGCACCAAAGAAGAATCATTTTGCATGTGTACACCTTGCTAGAGAGAAAAGATTTTTCAAACTTCAAAACCCATATTATTTTACTTGCTTAAATAGTCATCACCTTTCATATCCTCACTAGTATTAGGGATTAAATTAAAGCCAAAAGAATTGTGACTGCAGACTACTAGTTTTCCCCACCAGTATCATGATATTAATGTTAAAAAAAAAATGTAGGCTAAGATGAATAGAATTTTTACTGTGGCTGAAATTTCCTTATGGTAATGTGTTTAAGAAGTTATATAGAATATTTCAATTTACTTATCAAGTCTTTATTACAGATTAGCAGTTGAAATCCACTTAATGCAACAATCTCCATTAAAAAAGGTCACTCAAAAGGAATTTTGTTTTTCTCAAATCCTTTCCGACAGGTCAAGAAGTGAGGTGGAGGAAAAGGAGAAGAAATCACGCCGAGACAAGGAAAGAAAGGAAAAGGAGAGACGAGATGAAGGATCAAGTCGTAGAGACTCTGGCTACAGGAGGGATCGTGAAAAATCTTCTTCAGCACACGAGAGATCCAGATCTAGAGCTGAAGAACGAGAACGTATGGAACGTAGCCGTGAAAGAAGCCGTGAAAGAAAGGAAAAGGAAAGGCTAATGCGTGAAAAAGTAGGTTTTGGAAATTGCATTATGAATAAGAGATCATTATTCTAAGCAGCGAGCAATCCACTATCAATAGTTTTTCTGTATCTTGTGACACTCTTAAAACCTTTAAGAAGTACCCTTCAACAGATTCTGACAACATATCACACTTTCACAAAAGATATATTGGCTGTTACAATCCAAGCATACACAGATTTCTTCAACTATTCCTGACTTATAAAAGCTCATAATTATAATTCATGATTATGTATTTACATCATGATTATTGTTCACATTATTTGTTTATGATTAACGAAGTATATCAGGAGAACTGTCAAAAAGCATTGCGAAATAAAAACATCCTATAAATTTTGATGAGCATAGTATAATGTATGCTAAGAATGCAGGTCAAACAGCAATGAATGGGGTAATTATTTTGTGTCTTTGTACTGTGATTGTCTACAATATTCACTTATGTGTTTGTAAGGTTTTCTCAAGATAAACTGTATGAAAATCTATATACTTCAAAAAAAAAGTACTACATATTTTGATGAGTATAAGGTAAGGAATACTAAACCAGTGAACTGAACAAAGTTTATATGTGGTATAATTATTAGCAGTAATTATGCATTTATTTCATGACTCTCACATTATTAATTTATAATTTAGAAATGACATTACTGAAGAGAGCAGTGTAAAAATGTAAAAATGGCATCTGTAGCAGAAGCCTCTTTTTGACAACTTGTTTTCCATTCACAAGCCATTAGTAATGGCATTATAAAAAAGACGCCAAATTTTTAAAGGTATCTGATTTTAATTCACCTAAGTGAGATTCTGTCCTTGATTAATGAAACAAAACTAATTTGCCATCCATCTTTTAGAGTTTATAGCAAGCAATACTCTAAGTGATGATGTGTGAGATTAATATCATAATGTATAGACACTTTTTCTTTCTTTCAAACTATTCGCCATTTCCCGCATTAGCGAGGTAGCGTTAAGAACAGAGGACTGGGCCCTTGAGGGAATACCCTCACCTGGCCCCCTTCTCTGTTCCTTCTTTTGGAGAAAAAAAAAACTAATTTACAAAGTGTATTTCTGGTTATGAAAGGCAGTTTTATGGTGAAAACCTTGAGGTACTGTAACACATCCAAGTCTTAAAATACATCAGCTCTTGCTGATCTGACACACACATTTCATGAAGTAGCCATCTCTTACAAGACTTTCCTGACAACTTCACTTCCAGCATTAGGAATCTAGCTTTTGCTTGTACAATAAAGTGCTATAGTATAACTCTTCTGTTTGTTCTTTCGACCAAGTTTCAGGATATATAGAAACCACATATTATTGCCGTTAGTCATTTCAAGGCTTGTGAGCCTCCTTTTGCTCTAGATTTTCAACAATAGGGAAAAACAGTAAGGCCCAGAAATCTTCAAGAGTGAAGCTCATATGGTCATCTTGAAATTTTGTATCTTGCAGATGCTTCAAGAGCAGGAACAGAGAGAACGTGAATGGAAAGAAAGGGAAGAGCGTCGGAAAAGAGAATGGGAGAAAAGGATGGAGGAGCGAAAAGAAAGGGAAAGGTTACGTGAAGAACGAATAAGGGAACGAGAAGACAGTAGAGATAAGGAGAGAGAAAGGCGTAGGGAGGAAAGCTTCAGAGATAGAGATAGAGAAAGGGACAGAGACAGAGATAGAGAAAGAAGGTAAGTTACTGCTTTCACAGTATGTGTATGAATTTACTCACATTGAGTAACTTTGTTTTTTAATTATTAAAGAAACTGATTATCCCATGGAGTAGGGGAGGAAAGAATATTACTCATGTATCTCATATCATATAGGTGACAGAGAGGGGTAGGAATACGGACTAGGAAATCCTCCCCTGTTTTATCATCATGAACCCAGTTCATGGTAGTGTAAAGTGAACTCTAGAGCAGGAAAGTGCATATTGATGCTTTACTTCTTTACCTTTACTGACCAAGATACAACAGCACATCATAGTGTGCAGTGTTTGTGATTGCAAAATGCAGTAATAGTTTGGAGGACTTTGTTCATTTCAGAACTCTGAACTTGTATGATTTGTTAACTAGTAATTCTGTCATGACTTACCAGTTCTGTAACGTCTGTAATACCTCAACTGCATATTTTCAGCCAAATGGCAGCCTAAATCCAGCAAATTTTTTTCTATTTATTCATTTATATAAATATTTAACATAGCTTAGGATATGTGTAAGCTGGCTAAGTTATTGTATATAATTTATCCACTCCTTGTAAATAAAAGCAAAGATAATAGTTGAATACAGTCAGAATGTGAATTTCTTTATTTACCACTCTTCATATTTGAGAAATTGATGTTAGTTACGATTCATTTTTTTATATTTAACTTTATATGCATACAGTAGACTAGACATAAATATCTGTAAATAGGAGTAATTGAAATTTAATGATTTTCAGACAAGAAATTGACTATGGCCGTAGTCGAGAAATTGACCGAGAGCGGGAAAGACAAAAAGAAATGATATTTGGTAAAGCTAAAGAATCCTCATCTGAATCTGGAGGAGAAGACATTGATTTTGATGAAGACGAAGAGGAAGAGGAGCAGAAAATTGAACGAATGAGAAAAAAGAGAGAAGAATTGTACAAGGTAGAAACTTTACAAGTTTGTTCTTTTTGTTGCTTAACCTGCAAACAGTGGCCAATATGAACTTATGATGTCTCAGGAAACAGTGACCAACATCAATTGAGAACCTTGATTAATTTCTTTTTTTCCTTTCTACTCTTTTCCACCTGAGTTGTTCATGAGTGGGGCATGTTTTGCTCAGGCCATGTTGTTCATTATGAAGAAAAAAGTTATTCCACTGTGGAACGGTTAAATTTCATCAGTAATATTAATATCAAACTTGAAAGAACTTATATTTGAATGAGATGGCTGTTAAGTAAAGAAAGACCAATAGTTTAGATGAAGGAACAAAATGAGGTGATTTACCTTTTAAAAAGTTTTAATTAGATGAATTTTCCATAGGGCATGTGAAGCCTCTGGGGTAAACCATGGAAAGTTTTGTGGGGCCTGGATGTGGAAAGGGAGCTGTGGTTTTGGTGCATTATACATGACAGCTAAAGACTGAGTGTGAACAAATATGGCCTTTGCTATCTTTCCTAGTGCTACCTCATGCACATGCAGGGGGAGGGGGCTGTCATTTCATGTGTGGTGGGGTGGCGACGGGAATGAATAAGGGCAGACAGTATGAATTATGTAAATGTGTATATATGTATATGTCTGTGTGTGTATATATATGTATACTTTGAGATGTATAGGTATGTATATGTGCGTGTGTGGATGTGTATGTATATACATCGTATGTGGGTGGGTTGGGCCATTCTTTCGTCTGTTTCCTTGCGCTACCTTGTTAACGCGGGAGACGGCGACAAAGTATAATAAATAAGTAAGCCCTTTTCATATAAAACTGTAAGAATTTTCATTTAGCATGTTATGGTTGTACCATAACTATATTCAATGGAATTTTGACAAAATTGGGTTGTTCGTCATCAGAAACTGGGTGTGGAACGTGACTCTACGCAAGCAACTCCTTCCACAAGTGAGATTCCATCTGTCACCAATTCTCCCAGAGATTCTCCAGCTCCTCCATCAAGGTAATATGATTTCACATTTGAAATGAACATTATTCATGGCCACTTTAGTATATGGCCTTAGTATGTTAATGGCTTTAGTATATGGCCTTAGTATGTTAATGGTATTTACAACTTTATTATTTATTTACACTTTCAGCCGTGTCTGAGTCTAAATGTGTGTGGATGTAACCAAGATGAGAAAAAAGGAGAGATAGGTAGTATGTTTGAGGAAAGGAACCTGGATGTTTTGGCTCTGAGTGAAATGAAGCTCAAGGGTAAAGGGGAAGAGTGGTTTGGGAATGTCTTGGGAGTAAGGTCGGGGGTTATTGAGAGGAAAAGAGCAAGGGAAGGAGTAGCACTACTCCTGAAACAGGAGTGGTGGGAGTATGTGATAGAGTGTAAGAAAGTAAACTCTAGATTGATATGGGTAAAACTGAAAGTGGATGGAGAGAGATGGGTGATTATTGGTGTATATGCACCTGGGCATGAGAAGAAAGATCATGAGAGGCAAGTGTTTTGGGAGCAGCTTAGTGAGTGTGTTAGTAGTTTTGATGCATGAGACCAGGTTATAGTGATGGGTGATTTGAATGCAAAGGTGAGTAATGTGGCAGTTGAGGAAATAATTGGTGTAAATGGGGTGTTCATTGTTGTAAATGGAAATGGTGAAGAGCTTGTAGATTTATGTGCTGAAAAAGGACTGGTGATTGGGAATACCTGGTTTAAAAAGAGAGATATACATAAGTATACATATGTAAGTAGGAGAGATGGCCCGAGAGCATTATTGGATTACGTGTTAATTGATAGGCGCGTGAAAGAGAGACTTTTGGATGTAAATGTGCTGAGAGGTACAACTGGATGGATGTCTGATCATTATCTTGTGGAGGTGAAGGTGAAAATTTGTAGAGGTTTTCAGAAAAGAAGAGAGAATGTTGGGGTGAAAAGAGTGGTGAGAGTAAGTGAACTTCGGAAGGAGACTTGTGTGAGGAAGTACCAGGAGAGACTGAGCACAGAATGGAATAAGGTGAGAACAGAGGAGGTAAGGGGAGTGGGGAGGAATGGGATGTATCTAGGGAAGTAGTGATGGCTTGCGCAAAAGATGCTTGTGGCATGTGAAGCGTGGGAGGTGGGCAGATTAGAAAGGGTAGTGAGTGGTGGGATGAAGAGGTAACATTATTAGTGAAAGAGAAGAGAGAGGCATTTGGACGATTTTTGCAGGGAAATAATGCAAATGAGTGGGAGATGTATAAAAGAAAGAGGCAGGAGGTCAAGAGAAAGGTGCAAGAGGTGAAAAAGAGGGCAAATGAGAGTTGGGGTGAGAGAGTATCATTAAATTTTAGGGAGGATAAAAAGATGTTTTGGAAGGAGGTAAATAAAGTGCGTAAGACAAGGGAACAAATGGGAACTTCAGTGAAGAGGGCTAATAGGGAGGTGATAACAAGTAGTGGTGATGTGAGGAGATGGAGTGAGTATTTTGAAGGTTTGTTGAATGTGTTTGATGATAGAGTGGCAGGTATAGGGTGTTTTGGTCGAGGTGGTGTGCAAAGTGAGAGGGTTAGGGAAAATGATTGGTAAACAGAGAAGAGGTAGTAAAAGCTCTGTGGAAGATGAAAGCCGGCAAGGCAGAGGGTTTGGATGGTATTGCAGTGGAATTTATCAAAAAAGGGGTGGTGACTGTATTGTTGACTGGTTGGTAAGGTTATTTAATGTATGTATGATTCATGGTGAGGTGCCTGAGGATTGGCGGAATGCTTGCATAGTGCCATTGTACAGAGGCAAAGGGGATAAAATTAAGTGTTCAAATTACAGAGGTATAAGTTTGTTGAGTATTCCTGAGAAATTATATGGGAGGGTATTGATTGAGAGGGTGAAGGCATGTACAGAGCATCAGATTGGGGAAGAGCAGTGTGGTTTCAGAAGTGGTAGAGGATGTGTGAATCAGGTGTTTGCTTTGAAGAATGTATGTGAGAAATACTTAGAAAAGCAAATGGATTTGTATGTAGCATTTATGGATCTGGAGAAGGCATATGATAGAGCTGATAGAGATGCTCTGTGGAAGGTATTAAGAATATATGGTGTGGGAGGCATGTTGTTAGAAGCAGTGAAGTTTTTATCGAGGATGTAAAGCATTTGTACGTGTAGGAAGAGAGGAAAGTGATTGTTTCTCAGTGAATGTAGGTTTGCGGCAGGGGTGTGTGATGTCTCCATGGTTGTTTAATTTGTTTATGGATGGGGTTGTTAGGGAGGTGAATGCAAGAGTTTTGGAAAAAGGGGCAAGTATGCAGACTGTTGTGGATGAGAGAGCTTGGGAAGTGAGTCAGTTGTTCATCGCTGATGATACAGCGCTGGTGGCTGATTCATGTGAGAAACTGCAGAAACTGGTGGCTGAGTTTGGTAAAGTGTGTGAAAGAAGGAAGCTGAGAGTAAATGTAAATAAGAGCAAGGTTATTAAGTACAGTAGGGTTGAGGGACAAGTCAACTGGGAGGTAAGTTTGAATGGAGAAAAACTGGAGGAAGTGAAATGTTTTAGATATCTGGGAGTGGATTTGGCAGCAGATGAAACCATGGAAGCGGAAGTGAATCATAGGGTGGGGAGGGGGGCGAAAGTTCTGGGAGCGTTGAAGAATGTGTGGAAGTCGAGAACATTATCTCGGAAAGCAAAAATGGGTATGATTGAAGGAATAGTGGTTCCAACAATGCTATATGGTTGTGAAGCATGGGCTATGGATAGAGTTATGTGGAGGAGGGTGATGTGTTGGAAATGAGATGTTTGAGGACAGTATGTGGTGTGAGGTGGTTTGATCGAGTAAGTAATAATAGGGTAAGAGAGATGTGTGGTAATAAAAAGATTGTGGTTGAGAGAGCAGAAGAGAGTGTTTTGAAATGGTTTGGTCACATGGAGAGAATGAGTTAGGAAAGATTGACCAAGAGGATATATGTGTCAGAGGTGGAGGGAACGAGAAGTGGGAGACCAAATTGGAGGTGGAAAGATGGAGTGAAAAAGATTTTGAGTGATCGGGGCCTGAACATGCAGGAGGGTGAAAGGTTTGCAAGGAATAGAGTGAATTGGAACAATGTGGTATACCGGGGTCGACGTGCTGTCAATGGATTGAACCAGGGCAAGTGAATCATCTGGGGTAATTTATGGAAAGTTCTGTGGGGCCTGGATGTGGAAGGGGAGCTGTGGTTTCGGTGCATTATTACATGACAGCTAGAGACTGAGTGTGAACAAATGTGGCCTTTGTTGTCTTTTCCTAGTGCTACCTAGCACACATGAGGGGGGAGGGGGTTGTTATTTCATGTATGGCAAGTTGGCGATGGGAGAATAAAAAGATGTTCTGGAAGGAGGTAAATAAAGTGCGTAAGACAAGGGAGCAAATGGGAACTTCAGTGAAGGGCGCAAATGGGGAGGTGATAACAAGTAGTGGTGATGTGAGAAGGAGATGGAGTGAGTATTTTGAAGGTTTGTTGAATGTGTTTGATGATAGAGTGGCAGATATAGGGTGTTTTGGTCGAGGTGGTGTGCAAAGTGAAAGGGTTAGGGAAAATGATTTGGTAAGCAGAGAAGAGGTAGTAAAAGCTTTGCAGAAGATGAAAGCTGGCAAGGCAGCAGGTTTGGATGGTATTGCAGTGGAATTTATTAAAAAAGGGGGTGACTGTATTGTTGACTGATTGGTAAGGTTATTTAATGTATGTATGACTCATGGTGAGGTGCCCGAGGATTGGCGGAATGTGTGCATAGTGCCATTGTACAAAGGCAAAGGGGATAAGAGTGAATGCTCAAATTACAGAGGTATAAGTATAAGTTTGTGGAGAAGGCATATGATAGAGTTGATAGAGATGCTCTGTGGAAGGTATCAAGAATATATGGTGTGGGAGGCTAGTTGTTAGAAGCAGTGAAAAGTTTTTATGGAGGATGTAAGGCAAGTGTACGTGCAGGAAGAGAGGAAAGTGATTGGTTCTCAGTGAATGTAGGTTTGTGGCAGGGGTGTGTGATGTCTCCATGGGTGTGTGATGTCTCCATGGTTGTTTAATTTGTTTATGGATGGGGTTGTTAGGGAGGTGAATGCAAGAGTTTTGGAAAGAGGGGCAAGTATGAAGTCTGTTGTGGATGAGAGAGCTTGGGAAGTGAGTCAGTTGGTCGCTGATGATACAGCGCTGGTGGCTGATTCATGTGAGAAACTGCAGAAGCTGGTGACGGAGTTTGGTAAAGTGTGTGAAAGAAGAAAGTTAAGAGTAAATGTGAATAAGAGCAAGGTTATTAGGTTCAGTAGGGTTGAGGGTCAAGTCAATTGGGAGGTAAGTTTGAATGGAGAAAAACTGGAGGAAGTAAAGTGTTTTAGATATCTGGGAGTGGATCTAGCAGCGGATGGAACCATGGAAGCGGAAGTAAATCATAGGGTGGGGGAGGGGGCGAAAATCCTGGGAGCCTTGAAGAATGTGTGGAAGTCGAGAACATTATCTTGGAAAGCAAAAATGGGTATGTTTGAAGGAATAGTGGTTCCAACAATGTTGGATGGTTGCGAGGCATGGGCTATGGATAGAGTTGTGTGCAGGAGGGTGGATGTGCTGGAAATGAGATGTTTGAGGACAATGTGTGGTGTGAGGTGGTTTGATCGAGTAAGTAATGTAAGGGTAAGAGAGATGTGTGGAAATAAAAAGAGCGTGGTTGAGAGAGCAGAAGAGGGTGTTTTGAAATGGTTTGGGCACATGGAGAGAATGAGTGAGGAAAGATTGACCAAGAGGATATATGTGTCAAAGGTGGAGGGAATGAGGAGAAGTGGGAGACCAAATTGGAGGTGGAAAGATGGAGTGAAAAGATTTTGTGTGATCGGGGCCTGAACATGCAGGAGGGTGAAAAGCGGGCAAGGAACAGAGTGAATTGGATCGATGTGGTATACCGGGGCCGACGTGCTGTCAGTGGATTGAATCAGAGCATGTGAAGCGTCTGGGGTAAACCATGGAAGGTTGTGTGGGGCCTGGATGTGGAAAGGGAGCTGTGGTTTCGGGCATTATTGCATGACAGCTAGAGACTGAGTGTGAACGAATGGGGCCTTTGTTGTCTTTTCCTAATGCTACCTCACAACCATGAGGGGGAGGGGGATGGTATTCCATGTGTGGCGAGGTGGCGATGGGAATGAATAAAGGCAGACAATGTGAATTGTGTGCATGGGTATATATGTATGTGTCTGTGTGTGTATATATATGTGTACATTGAGATGTATAGGTATGTATATTTGTGTGTGTGGACGTGTATGTATATACATCGTGTATGGGGGTGGGGTGGGCCATTTCTTTCGTCTGTTTCCTTGCGCTACCTCGCAAACGCGGGAGACAGCGACAAAGCAAAATAAATAAAATATATATCTCTGGTATTCAGTAGGTTCTCTGAATGCTCCTTCCATTCATTTTATTTCACTTAAGTGAGATAATGGAATACTTTTTGGTACTTAATCAAATGTTTCTCATTACATCTACTTGTGTTAATCTGTGCATTAAGAGAATCAAGTACTTCATTCTATTATCTTCTCTTCTTTAGACCACCATCACAATCAAAATCAGTAGAGCCTCCAGCATCTCCAGCAAGATCAAGGTCAAGGTCTCATTCTGTCCAGTCAAGTGGCTCCAGTAGTGCAAGCAGTACAAGAAGAAGTAGGAGTAGCAGCAGGAGAAAGAGAAGCAAGAGTGGCAGCAGTAGCAGAAGTAGCAGCAAGAGTAGAAGTAGTGAAGACAAAGAAAATCAGGAATCAAAAACAAAGGAAAATAATGACAGTAAGATAGAAGATATAAATACTGATCAGGAAGAGGAGAAATTATTTCAGGAAAAGGAAAGGAAGACAAAAGACATGTTTTCTGACATGTTTGGTGACAATTTTGCAGTAGACAAACTTGGAGACATTCACTCTGGAGCTGCTGAAAATCCCAACCTCACAGACAACTGGGATGATGCAGAGGGTTACTACCGTGTTCGTATTGGAGAAATACTAGACACAAGGTTAGTAATTAAACTCTAGGGTATTGGTCTTAAAATCAGCAACAAACAGTAATTTCTTTGTCTCTTGTTTGTATGAAATACAGGAGAAAGTGTGTGACAGGGTTAACGGAGGTCTTGTTAAATGCTGCAATGTCCACTCTTAAGTATCCATAGTACTCCACATTCTCCAGGTCTTCCCCATTCTAATCAGTATATCATATGCCACTGTTCCACTTTTAGGATAGTAGGGTTCCATAAAATGTCTGGAAGATGACAGGTTGAAATATAGTGTAAGAATGTAATATTCAGCAATCATAAACTCAACAGCTGAGCACATAATCCACATTTGGCAACTTATCAAACTTTCCCAAATTAGTCTAAAAAGCAAATAATTTAAGGAGAATAATTTTATTCATTTATTAAACTTAGTCGCTGTCTCCCACATTAGTGAGGTAGCACAAGGAAATAGACGGAAGAATGGCCCAACCTACCCACATACACATGTATATACATAAACGCACATATACATACCTATACATTTCAACGTATGCATACATATACATACGCAGACATAAACATTCGTATATTCAAATGTAGACATTCATACTTGCTGCCTTCATCCATTCCTGTTGCCACCCAGCCACAAATGAAAAACAGCACCCTCTCCCCCCGCGCGCACAAGGTAGTGCTAGGAAAAGACAACAAAGGTCACATTCTTTCATACTCAGTCTCTAGCTGTCATGTATAATGCATTGAAACCACAGCTCTCTTTCCACATCCAGGCCCCACAAAACTTTCCTTGGTTTGCCTCAGATGCTTCACATGCCTTGGTTCAATCCATTGACAGCACGTCGACCCCGGTATACTACACTGTTCCAGTTCTCTATATTCCTTGCACGCCTTTCACCCTTCTGTATGTTCAGGCCTCAATTGCTCAAAAGTCTTTTTCACTCCATCCTTCCACCTCCAGTTTGGTCTCCTACTTCTCCGCATTCCCTCCACTTGTGACACATATATCCTCTTGGTCAATCTTTCCTCACTTATTCTCTCCATGTGACCAAACCATTTCAATACACCCTCTTCTGCTCTCTCAACAACACTCTTTTTATTATCACGCATATCTCTTACCCTTTCATTACTTACTCGATCAAACCACCTCACACCACATATTGTCCTCAAACATTTCATTTCCAACACATCCACCCTCCTCTGCACAACCCTATCTATAGCCTATGGCTCACAACCATATAACATTGTTAGAACCCCTATTCCTTCAAACATACCCATTTTTGCTCTGCGAGATGACGTTCTCACCTTCCACACATTCCTCAATGCTCTCAGAACCTTTGCCCCCTCCCCCACCGTGTGACTCGCTTCCACTTCCATGGTTCCATCTCTTAAATCCACTCCTGGATATCTAAAACACTTCACCTCCTCCAGTTTTTCTCCATTCAAACTTACCTCCCAATTAACTTGTCCCTCAACCCTACTGAACTTGCTCTTATTCACATTTACTCTCAGCTTTCTCTTTCACACACTTTATTTGTTTCATATTTCATGTTAATCTATCTGTCTATCTATATCTCTGACACCTGTTCCCAATGGAACTCATTGAAGGGGGTGGCCATGGCCATGGCAATAGAATCTCCATAATTAGTGAACTCCGGTGCTGCTTTTGAGCCTTTTATGTCTCACCGTTAAAAGTAACTTCAGTGACTAGGCTTTCAAATATAGTCCTAGCTTAAGACCCCTAGAGTGTAATCTATCTTTGACTAATTGTTAGCTTTACAGTGACTGAAGGGTACAGTATGCCATATTATCTATTGTCAGCTTAATTGTAAATTTTTAGTTCATTTTATTCCATTCGATTTTTTTAGCAAGCCAGCTGAGGAAGTACAAACAGAGGGCTTCTTCTTAAATTGCACTAGAAAATAGGAAAGAGTCCTTGCTCCACAAAAACAATTATTTACTAATATGTCGATCTTATCTCAGATTTCTAACTATTGAGAAGAATTGTATGATACTTTTAAACAAAATTTGCAATAATGAATTCTGTCTTTTCTGTTCAGGTATACTGTGTATGGTTACACTGGCCAGGGAGTATTTAGTAATGTTGTACGTGCTAGAGATGCAGCGAGAGGTGGACAAGATGTTGCTATCAAGATCATTAGAAACAATGAAGTAATGTGAGTACACTAAAACAGATTTTATCAATATGAAACTTTGTGAATATAGTTCACGTTAATTTATCACTTGAAGAATTGAGGCACATCACGTTTTTTATATATTAACTGAAATTGAGTGCAGAGGGGCAAAAGACGAGAATAAAACAAGTTAGGGGAGGTGGTTGAAGAATGGAAGGTATTTAGAGTAGCAGTACTTACATGCATGAGAGAAGTATGTGGCATGTGGGGGGTTGGAGACTGGGATGTAAGTAGAGAATGGTGGTGTGTCAAAGTTAAGTTAAAACAGTGGTGAAATAGAAAAGAGATGGGTATGGGTGTTATTTGCAGGAAAGGAGTGTGAGTCACTAGAAGATGTACAAAAGAAAGTGGGAGGAGGTTCAAGATTAAGGTGCAGGACTGAAAAAGAAGGCAAATGAGAGATGGGATGAGCAGCTATCAACAAACTGTAGGGGAAAAAAGATAATTTTTGGAAGGAGGTTAAGTGTGACAAAAGCAAGAGTACCTATGGGAACATCAGTAAAGGGGGCAAATGAGGAAGTGATAACAGGCATAGGTGAGGTGAACGAGAGATGAAGGGAGTATTTTGAAGTATTTTGGAATGTGTTTTATGATAGGGTGACATATTTGGGTCAAAGAGGTATGAGGAGAGAGACACTCATGGCAAGTGGTTTGGAGAAAAGAGAAGAGGTTTGGCAAGGTGGCCAAAGAGGATGGTATTGAAGGTAAATTTTTCGAGAATGGAGGAAACTGTCACTGATTGGTTAGTTAAGATATTTAATGTACGTGTAGTTCATGGTGAGATGATGAAGGATTAGCAAAATGCCTGTATGGTGCCATTCTTTAAAGGCAAGCAGTACAATAGTGAATGGTCAAATTACTTAAGTGTAAGTTTTTGTGTACCTGTTAACTGCATGCATGAAAGAAAAATATATATATATTATATATATTTGCCATTTCCCTTGTCAGAAAGGTAGCACCAGGAACAGATTAAGAAATGGCCTCATTTGCTCCCATCCATTCTCCAATCATTATTATTTTTATTACTGTTATTATACTTTGTTGCTGTCTCCTGCATTAGCGAGGTAGCACAAGGAAACAGATGAAAGAATGGTCCAACCCACCCACATACACATGTATATACATAACACCTACACATGCACGTATACATACCTATACATTTCAACATACATACATATACAGACATATACATATAAACACATGTACATATTCATAGATGCTGCCTTCATCCATTCCTGCTGCCACTCCTACACACATGAAATGATACCCCCATCCCCCTGCGTTCGTGCGAGGTACCACCAGGAAACGACAACAAAGGCCACATTCGTTCACACTCAGTCTCTAGCTGTCATGTGTAATGCACTGAAACCACAGCTATCTTTCCACATCCAGGCCCCACAAAACTTTCCATGGTTTACCCTAGACGCTTCACATGCCTTGGTTCAATCCGTTGACAGCAAGTCAACCCCGGTTTACCACATCGTTCCAATCCACTCTATTCCTTGCATGCCTTTCACCCTCCTGTATGTTCAAGCCCCTGATCACTCAAAATCTTTTTTACTCCATCCTTTCACCTCCAGTTTGGTCTTCCACTTCTCCTCGTTCCCTCCACTTCTGGCTCGTATATCTTCTTTGTCAATCTTTCCTCACTCATTCTCTCCACGTGACCAAACCTTTTCAATACACCCTCCTCTGCTCTCTCAACCACACCCTTTTTATTACCTCACATCTCTCTTACCCACTATTCCTTCAAACATGCCCATTTTTGCTCTCTGAGATAATGTTCTCACCTTCCACACAGTCTTCAACATTTCCAGAACCTTTGCCCCCTCCCCCACCCTGTGACTCACTTCTGTTTCCATGGTTCCATCCGCTGTCAAATCCACTCCCAGATATCTAAACCACTTCATTTCCTCCAGTTTTTCTCCATTCAAACTTACCTCTCAGTTGACTTGTCTCTCAACCCTACTGAATCTAATAACCTTGCTCTTATTCACATTTACTCACAGCATTCTTCTTTCTCACTTTACCAAACTCAGTCACCAACTTCTGCAGTTTCTCACCCGAATCAGCTACCAGCGCTGTATCATCAGCAAACAACAACTGACTCACTTCCCAAACCCTCTCATCCACAACAGACTGCATATTTGCCCCTCTCTCCAAAACTCTTGCATTCAACTCCCTAACATCTCCATCCATAAACAAACTAAACAACCATGGAGATGTCACATACCCCTGCCTCAAACCGACATTCACTGGGAACCACTCACTTTCTTCTCTTCCTACTCATACACATGCCTTACATCCTCGATAAAAACTTTTCACTGCTTCTAACAACTTACCTCCCACACCATACACTCTAATACCTTCCACAGAGCATCTCTGTCAACTCTATCATATGCCTTCTCCAGATCCATAAATGCTACATACAAATCCATCTGCTTTTCTAGGTATTTCTCACCTACATTCTTCAAAGCAAACACCTGATTCACACATCCTCTACCACTTCTGAAACCACACTGCTCCCCCCGAATCTGGTGCTCTGTACATGCCTTGACCCTCTCAGTCAATACCCTTCCATATAATTTCCCAGGAATACTCAACAAACTTATACCTCTGTAATTTGAACACACCTTTATCCCCTTTGCCTTTGTACAATGGCACTATACATGCATTCTGCCTATCTTTAGGCACTTCACCATGAACCATACATACATTGAATATCCTCACCAACCAGTCAACAATACAGTCACCCCTTTTTCTAATAGATTCCACAGCAATACCATCCAAACCTGCTGTCTTGCCGGCTTTCATCTTCCACAAAGCTTTCACCACCTCACCCAAAACACCCTATATCTGCCACTCTCTCATCACACACATTCAACAAACCTTCAAAATACTCACTCCATCTCCCTCTCCCTTCACAACTACTTGTTATTACCTCCCCATTTGCCCCTTTCACTGATGTTCCCATTTGTTCTCTTGTCTTAAGCACTTTATTTACCTCTTTCTAAAACATCATTTTATTTTCCCTAAAATTTAATAATACTCTCACACCAACTCTCATCTGCTATCTGCTCTCTTTTTCACCTCATGCACCTTTCTCTTGACCTGTTGCCCCTTTCTTTTATACATCTCCCAGTCATTTGCACTATTTCCCTGCAAAAATCATCCAAATGCCTCTCTTCTCTTTCACTAACAATCTTACTTCTTCATCCCACCACTCACTACCCTTTCTAATCTGCCCACCTCCCACCTTTCTCATGCCACAGGCATCTTTTGTGCAAGCCATCACTGCTTCCTTAAATACATCCCATTCCTCCCCCACTCCCCTTACGTCATTTGCTCTCACCTCCTCCCACAAGTCTCCTTTTCAAGCTCACTTACTCTCACCACTCTCTTCACCCCAACATTCTTTCTTTGTTTCTGAAAACCTCTACATATCTTCACCTTCGCCTCCACAAGATAATGGTCAGACATCCCCCCAGTTGCCCCTCTCAGCACATTAACATCCAAAAGTCTCTCTCGCGTGCCTATCATTTATCATGTAATCCAATAATGCTCTATGGCCATCTCTCCTACTTACATACGTATACTTATGAATATCTCTTTTTACACCAGGTATTCCCAATCACCAGTCCTTTTTCAGCACACAAATCTACATGCTCTTCACCATTTCCATTTACAACACTGAACACCCCATGTACACCAATTATACTCTCAAATGCCACGTTACTCACCTTTGCATTCAAATCACCCATCACTATAACCCGGTCTCATGCATCAAAGCTGCTAACACACTCACTCAGCTGCTCCCAAAACACTTACCTCTCATGATCTTTCTTCTCATGACCAGGTGCATAGGCACCAATAATTACCCATCTCTCTCCATCGACTTTCAGTTTAACCCATGTCTATCATTATATATACCAAATAGTAAATCTTATACCGGCAGTGCTATTGCTAAGCAAGTTTGTAGATTGTTGCTGCAATATGAATATTTATTAATTTTCATAATGTAACCCCAGGACCCCTTTTATGAGGTTCCTGCAACTTTAAGGCTGTGCCACAATCAATAGTAGGGAGATGATGGACTTCTTTGGCATGGAAAGTTCTTTGATGAATGTATATTCAATTTTGTCCATTGACAGTCATACAGCCTCATCGAAGGTGACTTTTTGCAATGGTATGTCGTGTAAGCAAAATCCTGTAACACACTTTAGATATTCATTGCAGTGTTCAGCAAACTTGCTTTGTAATGATGATGTTGGCATAAGATTTACAAACAAAACTACGAGGAAAAAGTGTAAGACCAAAAGCAGCATCACAGATTTACAAATATAAACATTCACATTTTGACACACACCTGTAGATCTAAATATAAACAAAGTATAGGAGCAGAACACTCAGAATGGATTTCTAGTGATGTATATTGTGTCCCATGTAAGTATTCCTGAATACAGATGTTGAGCTATTCATTTGGAAAGACGTAAATGTTTTCCTAATTCTCTTTCAGGCACAAAACTGGGAAGAAAGAATTGAATATATTGAAGACATTAAATGATGCAGATCCAGATGACAAATACCATTGTTTGCGTCTCTACAGGCACTTCTTCCACAAGAATCATCTTTGTATGGTGTTTGAACCATTGTCTATGTCACTGAGAGAGGTATGTGGTGTGTTTATAAGGAAAACATATCTGTGACTGGGCTACACTTCCTTTTTTCTTGCCTCAGTAATCTCCACCCTCATAGGACTGTCATTTGAAAACTGGCATAATTAACTTTCATGTCTAATGTAAACTCAATTTAGGTTCTCTTAAAGGTCTTTTAATTTTGATTTCCTTTCAGGATTGTAGGTCACAGGTTAGGGAATTATGAAAACTTGAAAAAAAATTAACCGGTAAAGTCTAGGATAAGTCAGGGAAAATCAAGATTTGATAACCTTTCTATGATGCACATGTTTTGGCTGTACAAAGAGGACTTTCATATGACAGAGATGGGTTTACTTTATCCTCATCACTACAGGATATGGAGATAGATGTTTTTTGGGAAAAATCCAATACATTATTATTTTATTTTATTTTTTTGAAAAATGGTCTCTTATTCCTGAATATGCATTGAGTCACATATATACTAGATTGTTGTTTGCACAAATTAACAGATACCTGCAAAAGATGAAGTGTGGCAAAGTGGCTGGAGTGGCTAAGATTGCTGTTGAATTTTTCAAGGGGATAGCAGTGTTGTTAAATGTTTAGTTAGGATTTTCAAATTATGAACGGGCTTGTGGTGAAGTGCCTGAAGACTGGCAGAATACCTGTATAGTGCCAGTGTATAAAGGCAAGGGAACAAAAGAGAATGTTTGAATTACAGAGAAATGTCTGCTGAAAATACCTGGTAAGTTGTTTAAGAGTGGTGATCGAGAGGTTATTGGGTAGTATAGAGCATCAGATTGGGATGGAACAATGTCTCTAAGAATGGTAGAGGATGTGTGGCCTAAATGTTTGCTTTGAAGAACTTCCGAGAAAGACTTGTGGTGTTTTTTCTCTGTGGCATTTATGGATCTGGAGATAGCATGGATAGAGGTCCTTTGTGGAAAGTGCTGCAAACATAGGGTGTGTGAGAAAAGCTGTTGCAATCAGTGAGTTGTTATCAAGTAAAGTGTGTGTACAAGTAAGAAGAGAAAAGGGTGTTTGGTTCCAGGTGAAGGGGAATCTGTACCAAAGGTGTGATGCAGTGAGGGTATTTCAATGTTTAAGGATAAGATAGTGAGGAAGGTAAATGTGTAGTTTTGGAGAAAGGCGGGTTTACATTCTGTTGGGAATGGGGGCTAGGATGCGAGTCAGTTGCTTTTACAGTTGACATGGCTCTGCAGACTCTAGTGAGCAACCATAGAAGTTGGTGTCTGAGTTTTGGAGTGTGTGTGAAAGAAGGAAGTTAAGGGTTAATGTGAATAAAAGTAAGGTAATGAATCTTAGCATGGGATAGAGACAGTTTATTGTGAATACGAATGGGAAAATACCTGAAGAATGCGTCATTTTAGATACTTGGTAGTCAACATAGCAGAGGATTGCACTGTGGAAACTGAAGTGAAACCGTGCAGTCAAGGAGGGAAAGGTTCTGGATGCACTTTGGGCTTTGTGAAAAAAGGTTACTGTCTGTGAGGGCAAAGATGGGTATGTTTAATAGTATGGTAAACCTGATTGTACTGTATGGATGCAGCCATGGGCCAAAAATGCTAAAGGGCAAGATGGGATGAATGCATTGGAATTGACAGGAGGGGTGAATGCTGATCAAGTAAGGAATGACATTGTTTGAGAGTTTGTGGTAGCAAGCAGAGAAAGCTGAGCAGGTTGATCTGAAATGGTATGGACATATGGAGTGAGGAGAAAGTGACTTAAGAGGATACAAGCATCAGAAGTTGAGGGAACAAGAAGGAAAGGGAGACCGAGGATGAGATGGAAGGATGGAATGAAAGATGGTTTGAGTTGTCAGGACCTGCAAGATATAGAGTGAATTGTTGAGATAAGGGTATGGGGGCAACATGCTATGAGTGACCGCATATAAAGCAGTCAGGGGAACCATGGGAAGGTGTGTGGAGCTTGGCTGTTAATAGGATTGCTCTTGTTTTGGTGCATTCAAACATGACAGCTAGAGAGTGGACTTGAGCAAATCAGTACCATTTTTTTATCTGTTCCCAGTACTTCCTCACAAATGCAGGAAATGGTGAACAAGCATGTGTAATATACTAAAACCAGAGCCTAACATTCTCAGTCAAGACCCACATGCCATTCCATGACTTACTTTTACTGCATCAAATACCTTATTTAACCCAGACACACACACACACCAGGCTTAAGCTAGTGTGTGTGTGTGTGTGCATACATAGGAGTATTGTTTTATATATATACATGGTTAAGAAGATAAGGCAACTTGAGTTTAAAACTCCCTCCAAATAGTAATCACATACACACTGTATATGACATCAGTCCAGTCCATTCTGTACAGCAAAATTCTTTCACCATCTTGAATGTTTAGACCTCAGTTCCCCTAAGCTGCTTCCACTCTAGCTTTCCATTTTCTTGGCATCCCCCTTCCCCTAAATTTGCAACACAAAGTACCTCTTAGTCAGTCATCCTTTGTTCAACCTATTCATGTACTTGGACTATTTCCACACACCCTGATTGGCCCTTTTAGTTACACTGCCTTACTGGCACACTTTTCTCAAACATTGTCATTCCTTACATGATCAACATGCCTCACAACCACATACCATCCTTAGGTATTTCATTTCCAAAACATCCATCCTCTTCCTTCTTTTTCATTTTAAGCCCAAAACTCATATCCATACAGTACCTATGACTTTAATCCCATTATCACCTAGGTGTTACACAAATAGTTTGCTTATTAAGTAAGCTCAGTATTTACTGATCTAGCATTAATTAGGGGAAGTTTGAATGAACAAGTATTCCAAATATTAGTGTAGGGAACAGAACTTAAGAATTTGGCTCAGGAATTTCATTCACAGTGGGTAACTTTCCTTGCAGGTGCTAAAAAAATATGGTAAAGATGTTGGTCTTCATGTAAAGGCAGTTCGATCCTATGCCCACCAGTTGTTCTGTGCCCTCAAGCTACTTCGCAAGTGCAATATCCTCCATGCTGATGTTAAGCCTGACAATATTTTGGTAGGTTTCCCTTTACTTTATGTAATGTCTTGGATTACAGTATTTCATGCTTAGATACTTACAATTCATCAATTCTAAATTCAATTCTAAAATTTCTATTTTGTTTTGCAGGTCAATGAGAAAAAGCTTGTGTTAAAACTGTGTGATTTTGGCTCTGCATCAAAAGTGACTGAGAATGAAATAACTCCATACTTAGTTGCTAGATTCTACAGAGCCCCAGAGATCAGTAAGTAAAACAGAATTCAACTTGTTTTCTGAATATAGATACCATTATCAATATCCTTCAAGTCATTATTAGATACTAGTTTGAATAAAAACTTTCTCTTAAAACTGCCCACAGAATATGTTAGAGAGCAAGATGAGTAATTTGCAAACCATTAGATATGGTATGTTTGAAGGAATAGGGGTTCCAACAATGTTGTATGGTTGCGAGGCGTGGGCTATGGATAGAGTTGTGTGCAGGAGGGTGGATGTGCTGGAAATGAGATGTTTGAGGACAATATGTAGTGTGAGGTGGTTTGATCGAGTAAGTAATGTAAGGGTAAGAGATATGTGTGGAAATAAAAAGAGTGTGGTTGAGAGAGCAGAAGAGGGTGTTTTGAAATGGTTTGGTCACGTGGAGAGAATGAGTGAGGAAAGATTGACCAAGAGGATATGTGTGTCAGAGGTGGAGGGAACAAGAAGTGGGAGACCAAATTGGAGGTGGAAAGATGGAGTGAAAAAGATTTTGAGTGATCGGGGCCTGAACATGCAGTAGGGTGAAAGGCGTGCAAGGAATAGAGTGAATTGGAACAGTGTGGTATACTGGGGTTGACGTGCTGTCAATGGATTGAACCAGGGCATGTGAAGCGTCTGGGGTAAACCATGGAAAGTTCTGTGGGACCTGGATGTGGAAAGGGAGCTGTGGTTTCGGTGCATTATTACATGACAGCTAGAGACTGAGTGTGAATGAATGGGGCCTTTGTTGTCTTTTCCTAGCACTACCTCGCACACGAGGGGGGAGGGGGTTGTTATTCCATGTGTGGCGGAGTGGCGATGGGAATAAATAAGGGCAGACAGTATGAATTATGTACATGTGTACATAGGGGATAGGGGAGAAAGAATACTTCCCACGTATTCCCTGCGTGTCGTAGAAGGCGACTAAAAGGGAAGGGAGCGGGGGGGCTGGAAATCCTCCCCTCTCGTTTTTTTTTTTTTTTCCAAAAGAAGGAACAGAGGAGAGGTCCAGGTGAGGATATTCCCTCAAAGGCCCAGTCCTCTGTTCTTAACGCTACCTCGCTATCGCAGGAAATAGCGAATAGTATGGAAAAAAAAAAAAAAAAGTATATATGTATATGTCTGTGTGTGTATATATATATGTGTACATTGAGATGTAGAGGTATGTATATTTGCGTGTGTGGACGTGTATGTATATACATGTGTATGTGGGAGGGTTGGGCCATTCTTTTGTCTGTTTCCTTGCGCTACCTCGCTAATGCGGGAGACAGCAACAAAGCAAAATAAATAAATAAATAAATTAGATATCTAACAACAGAACAAAAAAGTTTAGATTCATCCTGGATAGGTTCATTCTTATCATGATAAGATTGAGATTTATTACCTTTTAGCTTAATGTTTGCCTAGCTTTTTTTTTTGTCTTTAGGTTCTTTAGGGATCTCAATAATCAACAAGCTTAAATGTTGGTTAAACAAAGTGATTTTACAAAATATTTGAAACTTTTTATGAGTACTGTAATCATTTAAGATTGACCTCTGCTAAGATGTTACATACTGTAACATTTTGTGGTGTAGAGTTGATCATGTAAGAAACAATAGGGTAAGAGAGAGGTGAGAGAACTTGAGGTGTGCTAAAATGATTTGGACATAAGGAACAATTGAGTGAGGAAAGGTTGACAACGAGGATATGTGTGTCAGAGGTGGAGGGAATAAGGAGAAGTGGGAGACCAAATTGAAGTTGGAAGGATGGAATGAAAAAGATTTTGAGCCATTGGGGCTTGAACATGCAAGAGGGTGAGAGGTGTGTGCAAGGAATGAAGTGAATTGGAACGATGTTGTATACCAGGTTTGATGTGCTGACAATGGACTGAACCAAGGCATGTGAAATGTCTAGGGTAAGTAAACAAATAGAAAGGTCTGTGGGAGCTGTTTTTTTGGTGCATTACGCATGACAGCTAGAGATGGTGTGATTGAACATGGCCTTTTTTGTCTGTTATCCTGGTGCTACCTTGCTGATGCAGGGGGTGGCAATAATGTTTCCTGTGGGTCAGGTTGGCACTGGGAATGGATGAAGGTAAGCAAATATGATTATGTACATGTGTATATAAGTATATGTATGTATATATGTTGAAATGTATGTGTATGTATATGAGTGGATGGGTCTTCGTCTTTCCTGGTGCTGCATCACCGACATGGGAAACAGCGATTAAGTATAATAAAATATAGATATGTAATTTGAACACTCGCCTTTATCCCCATTACCTCTAAATAGTGACATTATACAGGCTTTCTGCCAATCCTTGGGCACCTCACAATGCTTCATACATGCAGTCAAGAATAGTCATCCTCTTAAGAAATTCAGTTACAGTGCCATCCACTTGAGGTTCCTTCCCTCATTTCATCTTGGGCAAGGTTTTCACCATCTTTTCATCAAACCATTTGCTATGACTCTCACTTCACTTACTTACTTGATCTATAAACTGGACATCTGTCACCGTATCATCAAACACATTCAATAATCCTTCCAGGTATTCTCATACAGTACTTTAAGTATTTTCATATTTATTTTATTATACTTTGTCGCTGTCTCCCGCATTAGCGAGTTAGTGCAAGGAAACAGGCGAAAGAATGGCCCAACCCACCCACATACACATGTATATACATACATGTCCACACATGCACATATACATACCTATACATCTCAACGTATACATACATATACACACAGACATATACATATGTACACATGTACATAAATCATACTGTATGCCCTTATTTATTCCCGTCACCACCTCGCCACACATGAAATGACAACCCCCACCCCCACATGTGTGCAAGGTCGCGCTAGGAAAAGACAACAAAGGCCACATTCGTTCACACTCAGTCTCTAGCTGTCATGTATAATGCACCGAAACCACAGCTCCCTTTCCACATCCAGGCGCCACAAAGCTTTCCATGGTTTACCCCAGACACTTCACATGCCCTGGTTCAATCCATCAACAGCACGTCGATCCCGGTATACCACACTGTTCCGATTCACTCTATTCCTTGCACGCCTTTCACCCTCCTGCATGTTCAGGCCCTGATCACTCAAAATCTTTTTCACTCCATCTTTCCACCTCCAATTTGGCCTACCACTTCTCCTCATTCCCTCCACCTCTGACACATATATCCTCTTTGTCAATCTTTCCTCATTCACTCTCTCCATGTGACCAAACCATTTCAAAACACCCTCTTCTGCTCTCTCAACCACACTCTTTTTATTACCACACATCTCTCTTACCCTTTCATTACTTACTTGATCAAATCACCTGACACCACATGTCATCCTCAAACATCTCATTTCCAGCACATCCACCCTCCTGCATACAACTCTATCTATAGCCCACGCCTCGCAACAATATAACATTGTTGGAACCACTATTCTTTCAAACATACCCATTTTTGCTTTCCGAGATAATGTACTTTAAGTATACCTCTGTATGATCTTGAAGATTAATTATTGAGACAAATGGATTTATCTATTATTTTGACTATATAACCTGCTTTTACAGTTTTAGGGATGACATATGACTTTGGTATTGATCTGTGGTCTGCAGCGTGCACTATATATGAACTCTACACTGGAAAAATCATGTTTCCTGGAAAGACAAATAATCAGGTGAGTTGGAATTTTTTCTCTCCATTTATCCATTACCCCTGGAAGAGCCTTTACTGTGTTCATTCTAGGTAATCCTTTTGTCCTGATTTCACCCTTTGAATTAGACTGTAGCACAAGATGATTTGGTTTAACAGCATCATTTATATATTAATGAATACACCCAATTGAAAAATTCAGACAGTTTTACCAAACACATTTTTGGAATACATATTCAAAATTTAGGACGGTCACTTTACTTTAATTCTTCTTCAGAATCTCTGAAATTCTTCTAACTAATCATCAGGATGCTGTAAATACTACATTACAAAAAGTATTACCATTAACATTGGTTAAACAGAAACAACTTGGAAAAATGTGAACACTGTTCTGTACTGATACATGTTAAGGTATGAAGTTTATTAAAGAGGAAATGATGGGGGTGTGAAGGTATTAAAAGTAAGTTAGCATGGAAAAAAAGCTTGTGTGAAGATATATCAAGAGATGCTGAAAACAGAATGACATAACATGACTAAATAAAGAAAAGAGAGTGGGTTGAGGTGTGGGAGGTATTTAGAGAAACAGTGCAGATGTGTGAGAGAAGTGTGTGGTATGTGGAAGATGGAGGTGGGTATGTGAGAAAGGATAATGAGTTGTGGGATGAAATTGAGTTGCTATTGAAAGAGTAAAAAGAGATGTGCGATTGTTATGTGTAGGAAAGGAGGGCAAGTGTTTGGGAGATGTACAAGAGAAGGGAACTGAAGTCACGAGGATGCAGAAGCTGAAACAGATGAGAGTTGGGATGAAAGAGTATCATTAAACTTCAGGGATGATGTTTTAGAAATGGATTAATAGTGGAGAAAAGCAAAAGAACAAATGGGAGCACCTGTGGAGGCAGATGGGAAAGTAGTAACATGAAATAAGTTGAAGAGGTGATGGAGCAAGTGCTTTGATGGACTTTTGAATGTAATTGATGATAAGTTGACAGATGTGGGATGTTTGAGTCTGGGAGATATGTGAGTGAGAGTCATGGCAAGCATATTTGTGGAAAGGAAGACATACAATAAAATGTGACAAGGTGGCTAGAGTGGATGGGATTGCAGTTGAAAAGGTGACTGTGTTGTTGGCTGGCTATTTAGGATATTTAATGTATGTATGGCTTATTGCGGGTGCCTGAGGAATGGTAAAATGCCTTAAAAATGTTTAAACTTATAGAGAGGTATAAGTTTGCTGATGAGTTGAATGGAAGAGTGGTGATTAAGTGGGTGGTGGCATGCACAGAGTTTCAGAATGGGAAGAAACAGTATGACTTCAGGAGTGGTAGAGGATGTGTTTGTGGATCACGTTTGCTCTTGGGAATGTGTGCACAAAATACTTAAGAGAAACAGAAGGATTTGTATGTGGCATTTATGGATCTGGAGAAAGCATTTTATAGGGTTGACAGAGATGCTTTCTGAAGATGTTACAAATATATTATGAAGGAGGAAACTGCAAGAAACAGTGAAGAATGTTTATGAAGAGAGTAAGCCATGTGTGTGGTAAGGTAGAGAGGAGGGTGATTGATGTCAGGTGTGTGCGATTTGGGAGAGTATTTGTAATGTGCATGAAAGTAAAGTCATGAAACCTTGGTTTGGCAGTGGAAGGAGACATGTTAGTTGGTGCATGAGTTTGAATGGAGAAAACCTGAAAGGTAGGATGCTTTAGATACCTGGGAATGGACATGGCAGTAGAGTCATTTGGTAAGTAAGGGGGCTAAGTTCCTTGATACTTTTAGTAGTGTGTGGAAAGAAACCATTGTCAGTGAGGCCAAAAATGGATATGTTTTATGATATAGTAGTTCCAGTGTTGTTGTATGGATGTAAGGCATGGGCCTTGGTAAAAAAAAAAAAAAAAATAAAAAAAAGTACTGGAGGGTGGATGTGTTGGAAATTAAATTAATCAAATGTTTAAGGATAGTATGTGGAGTGAGAAGGGTTGATTTAATAGAAATGATAGAGTAAGAGAGAGAGGAAGAGAGAGAGGTATGGTAGTAAGAGGAGTATGTGAAAAGAGGTGCATAGAGTGTGCTGAAATGGTTTGATCATATGGAGAGGAAGACTATGAGGGTATACACGTCAGAAGTGGAGGATACAAGGAATGGGAAAACTAAGGAGGAGATGGAAGGATAGGGTGAAAGACATATCAAATGTTTAGGGCCTGAACATGCAAGAGTGTGTAAGGCATGCAAGGGAGAGTGAGAAACGGAGCAATGAAGTATACAGGAGGTGTCATGCTGTCATTGGGATGAACCAGGGCATATGAAGCTTTCAGGGGAAATCGTGGAAAAGTCCATGGGGCCTGGTTGGGGATTTTAAGGCTTTGATTTTGTTGTATATGCATGGATGTGGCTATTTCTTTGTCTGTTCCTGGGACTACCTCACTTATGCAGGAAACAGGAATGATAGAAAGATCTCAGTATGAATTTGCATGTCTTAATGATCCCCATCATTGCTCTCAAAGTGAACTCCATCTTACCGACAGTATGTATTATTATGAAAGATATTATATAGCCATCAATAAAATGTTATCTATTCTTTTATTATAAGCTCTTCCTCCTTTACAAGAAGTTTACATGCCAGTCACAATCATATTCAACATTTTTTCTTTACAATTGCCATATACTTTGTTGCTGTCCCCTGCGTTAGCAAGGTAGCGCAAGGAAACAGATGAGAGAATGGCCCAACCCACCCACTTACCCAAGTATATAACAAGTCTCCTTTTTTCCTTCCCTCCTCACCAGTTCTTTTATAGCTCGGTAAGATGCACCTACTTAGACTAGATATATTGCAACCAATTTTGCTTTGTCTAATTTCTTGATGTTTTTGGATGCAAAGTATTATGCTTTGTATATTAGATTAGCATTTTCATGTTTACTACAAATAATACCTCTCCATCATAATTAGAGATCCTCATCCTTTTTTTACATGCAATTTTAGATGCTGAAACTATTTATGGATCTGAAGGGGAAAATGCCAAATAAGGTGATCAGGAAGGGAGCATTCAAGGATCAGCACTTTGATGCATCTTGCAACTTCCTATACCGAGATGTTGATAGGGTCACTGAAAGGGTAAGTTTGAATACTTTTATTTTCTTAAAGTTTTTCCTTCTTTAAATAAAAGGCTACTATTCACTGACTTCGATGATTCATCCTTTTCATTCCCTGTTTTGAATAAGTAATTTTTTCTGCTACCACTCATCCTCACATTTTAGGTTTTCTTAGTAAACCTTAGTGGTATGAGGGCACGACAGAACAGATGCTGTATTGAAATAACCTATTTGATCACCTCTTATATTTAGCTTTGCATCCTCACAAAGTTGTTACACATCATCCATCTGTACATAGAACTGTATAGTTATGCTACATTTATATTATGATAGTAATACAACACTTAAAGTGATTGGTGTGTCATCTTAACATTAGCATCGTACTCATGGTAGCTTCCACATGGACCTCAGAGTCCAAGAGTCATAGGACTACTTTTTCTTTTCTATTATTTCCCACTACCCCTCACTGGCCCTGAGGTCCCAGATGGCGGGAAGGGAAAATTCCACTTTCCCACCAGCTCCACTGTTGCAGGGTTGTGGCACACTTGTACCTACCAAACTTTCCCCAGCCCAGCCATTTCAGCAGCATGCCTGTAATGGCAATTTTAGGAACTTAAAAACCTCTGACAAAAGATGTCTTTGATTTTTACCAGAGACCCAGGATATGGTGAGTACCCTACTCACCTCCTATTAGAGCTAATTAAATCCCATCTGTAAATTTACATTGATTTCCCACCTTGATCCCCATTCAAACTTGTTAAGTAAAACACTTTATTATGAACATTTAGACATATAAGGGGATTTCTGAGTGTTATTTTACCATCTTAAATATGGAATTTGAGGTCAATTATCTTGCATATCTTTGTTCCACATATCATCTAATCTCAACTTTTCAGGAAAAAGTTGTGGTAATGGCCACAATCAATCCAACTAGAAATCTGTTACATGAATTGCTTGGGGAGGGTAACCTCCCAGAAGATCACACACGCAAGGTAACCCAGTTGAAGGACCTGATGGAAAAGTGCCTCATGCTGGACCCAGTTAAGAGAGCTACAATAGATAATTGTTTAATGCATCAATTCATTCGGGAGAAGATGTAAATATAACTTATTATGGTTGTGATATGAAAATCCATATGGAACTCTTGATAAGAGACTCGTTTTGATTTTGTCTGGGATTTCACTGAAGGGATAAGAAAACTGTATTTATGAATGAACATTTAAAGCATCAGAAATATGTACAGTAGTTAACAGAGTAAATACATATTCACCTAAATGCACAGCAATCAAATTAGTTTTACCAGTGAATTTGTTGTTGCTACTGTGGGTATAAAGGGAAACATATTTTCATGACTAATTGTTGGAAAAATTATCCAGATGTGTTCTACGCTCCAACAGCTGCACATATAAAAAACTATTTTAAGCCTCATTTGGCACGTGGAATTTTCTGTTGAAATTATGTAAATATAATATTACATCAGACTTTATCTTTTCACTGTAAGAATAGTCCTAGATGGAACCAAAGAGTTCACCTTATTTTGGGATAAGAGGAGAGGGGTAGTGAATTCCTCTCCAAGTAAAATCATGTATGTAGCACAGTAAACAGGTTGCAACTATTTTATAAAAGTAAAGAGTCTTTATGAAAGAATTCTCTAAAGCTAGTTTGATACAGTTTTGTTTCTAATTTTTTGCTTGTATATGTTGTAATTTGTTATATATAAAATTTACTTTGTCATACCTTTAAATAGTATGATTTCCTATAAGTAAAACTTATATGATGTGTGTGTGTGTGTGTGTGTGTGTTGTTTATGTCTGTGAGTGTGTATGTATGTGTACTTTAAGGTAAGAAATCATTTTTATTTTTATTTCCAAAGTGCTGTATTGGTGAAAAAATATGTATATAATACGACAAGAATAAACCCAGAAAATGCTGATGCAAAGGGTCATCAGAATTTTTTCTAAACAATTGATAAATGGGTTGTAGTTAAATTTTTTCAGTTGTGAATGAATACTAATGTTTAATATTGCAATTTTTTAAAATCTTGTATTTCATTATTCATAATTAAAGAAGATTCAGGGTAAACCAAAGCAATTTTTTTGTGAAACCATATTTTAGTTTCATTTATTTTTAATATTTTTTTAGGCATAAATAGATACCCTTAGCTTTTTTGTATATGGCAAGTTTCATTGAAGGAAACTATACTGCTCACAGTTATTGTAAAATAAAGATATAAAAATATATACACTACATAGTTTACAAATTTTAGTTAATTCCACTTGTAATATTTATCAGTGTAAAACATATAAGACAAGATCTATTGTGATTTCCATGGCAGTGTTGTGAAAAAATGATGCAAGGTAGTGACAAATGAAAAAGAACATTACTGTATATTGAAAAATATGGTTGTGTAGGTCCAGGTCTTCATGATGAGTGTATTAGAAAACATTTTTGTATTGAATATCTTCAGCTTCATTCCTAGTAACACAAAACAATCAAACTAATACAGCCTCAGATAATTCCATCAGATTTTATAGAGACAGGCTGAAGAGAATTCAATTAACATTACCAAAACACGTTATAATAATTCTCTCAACACTTAACTGATTCAGCAAGTAAGCTGTGTCAAAATTTACCATATCATATTCTCACACATCTCCAAAGCAAATCAAAATCTAGATAATCATGATTTTCTTAGTGACTTGCTTTTTCTTTCATGGATTAACTTCTTCAATAGAGCATGTCTCATATATTCATTTTACCATGCCATTCCAGTCCACATCCTATCCTATCTTCTGAACATTTGCGGCTGCCTCTAGCAACGAATTCCTAAGATACCCCTACATCATTTCAACCTCATTTTGTACTAAGTTATCATCTGTATTCTTCAGTGTACACCTGAAAAATGTTTTACATCTTCATATACGAGCTCCTCATCTATAATTCCTAATGCATTGTCATTCATAATTATCTTCCTTCCATACCTATATTTTGCCATTCAATTAGAGGTAACACCAGCAACAGATGAAGTAATGGCCTTATTTGCTCACATACACTCTATCTCTCATGTACAATACACCAAAATCAGAAACCCAAGTCCACAAAAGTCCTCACAGACCTTTCCTTCATTTTCCCTGACCACTTCATTTACCCTGGTTCAGCCCACTGACAGTATGTAGCACCATGTATATATTTATTCATTTATTTATTTTGCTATGTCGCTGTCTCCCGCGTTAGCGAGGTAGCACAAGGAAACAGACAAAAGAATGGCCCAACCCACCCTCATACACATGTATATACATACACGTCCACACACACAAATATACATACCTATACATCTCAACGTATACATATATATATACACACACACAGACATATACATATATACACATGCACATAATTCATACTGTCTGCCTTTATTCATTCCCATCACCACCCCCTTCCCCCAAATGTGCGCGAGGTAGCACTAGGAAAAGACAACAAAGGCCCCATTCGTTCACATTCAGTCTCTAGCTGTCATGTAATGCACCAAAACCACAGCTCCCTTTCCATATCCAGGCCCCACAGAACTTTCCATGGTTTACACCAGATGCTTCACATGCCCTGGTTCAATCCACTGACAGCACGTCGACCCCGGTATACCACATCGTTCCAATTCACTCTATTCCTTGCATACCTTTCACCCTCCTGCATGTTCAGGCCCCAATCACTCAAAATTTTTTTCACTCCATCTTTCCACCTCCAATTTGGTCTCCCACTTCTCCTCGTTCCCTCCACCTCTGACACATATATCCTCTTGGTCAATCTTTCCTCACTCATTCTCTCCATGTGACCAAACCATTTCAAAACACCTTCTTCTGCTCTCTCAACCACTCTCTTTTTATTACCACACATCTCTCTTACCCTATTATTACTTACTCGATCAAACCACCTCACACCACATATTGTCCTCAATATTCTGATTTCCAGCACATCCACCCTCCTGCGCACAACTCTATCCATAGCCCATGCTTCGCAACCATACAACATTATTGGAACCACTATTCCTTCAAACATACCCATTTTTGCTTTCCGAGATAATGTTCTCGACTTCCACACATTCTTCAAGGCTCCTAGAATTTTTGCCCCCTCCCCCACCCTATGATTCACTTCCGCTTTCATGGTTCTATCCGCTGCCAAATCCACTCCCAGATACCTAAAACACTTCACTTCTTCCAGTTTTTTTCCATTCAAAGTTACCTCCCAATTGACTTGACCCTCAACCCTAATAACCTTGCTCTTATTCACATTTACTCTCAACTTTCTTCTTTCACATACTTTACCAAACTCAGTCACCAGCTTCTGCAGTTTCTCACATGAATCAGCCATCAGCGCTGTATTATCAGCGAACAACAACTGACTCACTTCTCAAGCTCTCTCATCCACAACAGCCTTCATACTTGCCCCTCTTTCCAAAACCCATGCATTCACCTCCCTAACAACCCCATCCATAAACAAATTCAACAGCCATGGAGACATCACACACCCCTGCCGCAAACCTACATTCACTGAGAACCAATCACTTTCCTCTCTTCCTACATGTACACATGCCTTACATCCTCGATAAAAACTTTTCACTGCTTCTAACAACTTGCCTCCCACACCATATATTCTTAATACCTTCCACAGAGCATCTCTATCAACTCTATCATATGCCTTCTCCAGATCCATAAATGCTACATACAAATCCATTTGCTTTTCTAAGTATTTCTCACATACATTCTTCAAAGCAAACACCTGATCCACACATCCTCTACTACTTCTGAAACCACACTGCTCTTCCCCAATCTGATGCTCTGTACATGCCTTCACCCTCTCAATCAATACCCTCCCATATAATTTCCCAGGAATACTCAACAAACTTATACCTCTGTAATTTGAGCACTCACCTTTGTCCCATTTGCCTTTGTACAATGGCACTATGCAAGCATTCTGCCAATCCTCAGGCACCTCACCATGAATCATACATATATATATATCTATCTGATGCTTGCTCCCTTCTGGACTTCCCTCAAAGAGGTGGCCACAGCAACAGTCTCTCCATAACTAGTGAACTCCACTGCTTCTTCTTAACTTCAGTGCCTCACCCTTAACAGGCCCACCTAAGGTTCCTACCTAATACTTCTACCTATTGCTCCAACCATTTTGCCAAAAGGCAGGGCTAGGACATAGTGCTCACAAGAAAATCTAGACTTACAAAGAATGAGCTGTGCGAGTTAAGAGCTGTTAAGTGTTATGCATGACAAGAAAAGAGTGTATGTTTCTGGACAAAATGCTGGAAGTCCATGTGTGGGTGAATCAGAAAGAAAAGACAGCTACCTGGGTCAGAGGAGTTAAAATTGACATTACCCAGATGGTAGTACTGGCGATATACCTCACTGGCCATTGGCTGCCTATGAAGTACTACTGACTACTATAATATCAAACATGCCCTTTTTTGCCCTTTCCAACAATGAACTTGACAAACTGTCTTTCTATAAACTTTCCAGTATTTCCAGGACTTTTACCCCTTCTTTCAACCTTTTGTCTGTCCTTACCATGTACTCCCAAGGAGTAAGCTATAATATTTGCAACATCTGAATCACTGGTGGAAGGGAAAGTTGATGATTTGTCTGTGATCTGCAAACTCTATCCAGTGACAGGTGTTCCAATTCAGTAACACATTTACTTCATGAATCATGTCTTGCATTGTTGAGTACCTGCCAGGTCCTGGCAGGGTCATCTTGTAATGAATCAAGTAGCCACTTAAGACTTATTAATGCAACGTTGCTTTCCTCATCCTGAAATCTTGTTAGCATTCATTTGACCACCAGAGGATCACTTTTGCAGGATGGTCTTGTTTGCAATTAATGCTAAATGACTGCTATTGAGGACATCTTCCCTTGCTTGCCTTGTAAAATCCATCGTAGCACTTGCTAATAAAGTGGGCAAGTCAGTGTTAGCGTATATCTCAGTCTGAATGGGGTATAGGCATCTAGATCTACCCCTTGCATTTCATGTAGTGTTCCCAAAAGATGGCAGCAGCCAGTGATATCTCCCATATGAAAGTAAAGGAATGATAGCAGCTCAATCACATACAGTATTCCAAATCCATAGTCCAGCTTTGTTGGGGGAAGGTGTGTGGATGTCTTATTATATAGCATGGTCAAAGTCAATCCTCATTGCCTTAAACCTTATCAACAAGAGCAGAGAAACTGGCTGGTGGGAAATGTCCCGACACAATATCACTGAAACTCTTCCATGAGGTCAGTCACCAAAGGACTGGTAGTGGGAATGTACCTTTTATGTTTTTGTAGGGGGATTTTATTGCTTTCTGATATCTTGAAGACACATGCAAACTTGTTTATATGAAGCTATCAGATGTAGTAATTCTTCTTGTTTGGCATGAATTGTCTAGCAATTCCACTACATCAAGGAAGTCATTTTCCTTTTGCTGATGTGGTTTGGTTAGAACCTATCATCTTGGTTTTTACCACACTTCCTTGGATGAGAGGTTGATGGGAGTGTCTTTCTTATACCTTTGGTGGAGTTCGCCACACACTATTTTGATGGGGCCAGTTCTTCCTGCTCAAGTGATTGCCCTGCAGACATCTGCTCTTGCTCCAATAAAGTCTTCGTCCCATGTCCTTGGGAAATTTATTGAGGTGCTCCGTGTCTCAGGGTTTCCTTGTTAGTTTGTTATTGTTCTAGGAGACTCACCATCCTTGCAAGATTTAGTCCAGGTTTCAGTTTCCTGTTGTGCCTATGATATAGAAGTTTCCTTGCCTTGCTCAAAGATGACATTTTCTTCAGTTTTGTTGTAAGCAATCTCCTTCCTGCAGTATTTACATCTTTTGTTGGAGATTATTTGTTCGTCTCCACATCCGGAATGTTCAACTTTTGAGCATTCATGATGATATGTCTTTACTTAATCAAAGGTGATGCAGATCTTCCCAAAGTGAGTGAATTTTACAGTTTGCCTGTACTTGACACGGTAGGTAGTGGTGGAGTTCCATGGCATACCATGCTCCCATCATCATCACAGGCAACTCCTCTGTTTATTGTGAAGATTAGCATCAGTGTATACACTAAGAGAATCACCCATCTGCATCTCTGTCACTCCTTGACAAACCAGTTCTTTCTGCAGTGCCTTTTATGAATGATTTAGTTGTTTGTCGTCAATAGTTACTCTGGCTCAATTAAGGTACTGTTGACAAGATATACACAAATTAAAAATACCTACCCCAATAAATTTCTTCAATTCTAACACCTTCTTTGCTTGTAGAAATAATACATATTATACTATCTAGCTAATTTCATAAGGTTTCCACTATAAGAATGAATTCCCCAAGAGACTTCATATATAAGTTAGGAAATGCTGCTCGGGTAACAATTCTCGACAGCATTCTTTTTTGTCTTCTGGGCCACTTATCTTGATTATTAAGGTCTCGTTCCTGACTTGGAATAAAGAGCTACAGAGTCGGCATTTCCATATTCCATTTCTAGTCCTTCGTCAGTGATCACTTGGCTTGTGAAGTGAGGACTTGAGTTATGAACCTTAGAATATACATCCTATCAAAAGAAGGCTTTCTCTCTAGCCCAGCTGGATCAAGCTGGTAGACTACTACCATGTGGTCAGTAGCTGAGATCTTCCATCAACCATAGGCTCTAGCAGCCCCTGCTTCCTCAGACAATTGCCTTAAAATCTGTAAGAACCAACTACTGGTAAGTGTCAGCCATACGGACATAAAATTTCAATGTTTCTCTTCAACAGACTGAAGCCATTCAAGTTTGATTTCTCAACACCTAATCTAACCTAGGTGACTCTGATAGGGAACAAAGTACCCACTAGCATGGCTCCCAGCCTCACAATATAACAAAACCCCTCCCATCGCAATAACTTGGTCCCATAATAAGAGGCTCCCTTGATAAGTCAAGTTGGATCAGGTCTTCCGAAACAATGTGAGAGGTAGCCTTGTGCAGTACGCTGGGCTTTGACCACTGTACGATTAAATACTCCAGAGACAGTGTTGGAGCGAATTACAAATGTATATTCTTATTTGAAACCTTTAAACATTAAGTCATTTACAGAGAGCCCTCTGGTGTACATCTACTGAAAATCAATGTTCAAGAAAAACGTTCCCCAGCAGCATGCTTAGGATGTAAAAACACTTAGCTTCTTCCCTTAAGGATTACCGAGATAGCCAAAAGAGAAGCATCCGTCACCAAATTCCCTGGAGCATGTAAGAAATCATTCATTGCTGCACATACGTGAAAATCAACCGTACAAAATTGTATCTCGCCCGTTTAACAATCCTTACGACGAATTTCCGAAAAGAACTGAACATCTTCATTAGGTGCTTCCTACTGAAACTGGGTTGGGGAAAAGTAACAAGTTGCCTTGCTGACTAGGCTCTGGAGACTGGTTACCAGACACCTGCTTACTTTAGCTATGGAGACACTTCCGCTATAGATACGAACGAGGCAAATGGAGACATATTTCTACTGATAAAAGAGCTATAATTCCATACATCCACGACAGGAACTCTTTTGTCACGTATAGTGAGCAATAGCAGCCCTGACGGCAACAAGACAAGCACAGGTCCAGTGACAGGGCTTTTTATGTTAATGACGGACGTAATAGACAGCTTCCGGGAGCCCTGGGTAAAACCTGCCATTGCCGAGGTGGCCCCCAGACGGGAACCTTCCCTCCCATGGTAAACCAACTGACAACGTGATTCAGGTCTGGTTCAAGGTTTCCTTCCAATGAAATAGTTTTTTCAGGTCTTATTTTTTTCTCTGAAATACTTATTCTTCAATCTTTCAAGGTTTTCTTATGGTAAAATACTATTCTTTGGGGGGTGGGAGGGTCTGGTTTAAGAATTATTTCGCCAATAAAACTTTTTTTTTCTGAGGTTTGTTCAAGGTTGTCTTTCGATAAAGTACTTTTTTTAAGGTATGGTTTAAGGTTTTCTTCCGCCGTGACATACTATTTTTCTGGTTCGGTTCAAGGTTGTCTTCCACGTGAAATATGTATTTCACGTCGGCATCTCCTCGTCTTTTTGTACAAATGTGAATTTCGGTACAAGTTTACCGAGGAAAATCATTTCTTCACGTCTAAGTTGAGGCTCCTCCCGCGTCACGTTTTATTCAGGTCTAGTTCAGGGCCTCCCCTAAGGAAACCTACGTTGGGTCTTTCCATGAAATGATTACCCATATCTCTGACCTACTTAAGGGTCTTCTCGAGTTGTGTCTAGACGCTTGATAGGTTAGCAGATAGTCTCTCTCTCAGCATTCTCCATTTTTGTCAGCAGATAAGTCTCTCTCCCAGCAGTCTCCATTTTTGAAATCCAAGTCAAACTACATTTTGCTGCTTGTACATCTCACCTAAGACCATCCTGAATGATTAAATCGAATTAAAGATGAAAATCAAGCTAAAACAGATGGCAAAAAAAAAAAAAAAATCCCTTGTTATGACAAGTCCCTGCGTTGTATGCCTGCCATCCTTTACTGCATGAATTTAAAACAATAAATGTAAATAAGTGTTTTGCATCCCATGAATTCTAACTAATTACTGCTGTCACCAGCCGGGAAGAGTAATCTTTCTGACGCACAACATGCACAGGAGCAGAGTCCATAGTTCGAGAACTCAGTCATCAGATTAACCAATTATACCACTTTTAATTTACTTGGAAATGGTCAAGATTTAGTATGATCAAATTTGCATATATATATATATATATATATATATATATATATATATATATATATATATATATATATATATATATATATCGAACTCCGCCTGTATGAGGTTACATCACGAGCGTAAAAATCACTTTGGCGAGGCTGTATCACTGGTAGTACAATCTTGTCAAAGGATTCATTCCAAAGAAGTCCACATTTCCATGCTACAGGAAGGAGGAGGAGCCTATAGAGTGAGATCTTGCGTGTGTGTGTGTGTGTGTGTGTGTGTTTATCAGAGTATTGCCAAACCCTAGGTAAGCCAAGCCTGGTTTGGTACAACAGGCGTTCTAAAGAAGGACCTCTATCATGGAAATAAAATTTGCTGATGGCAGCTTCTCCAACCTTCGTTTTGTTACTTTCAGCTCCAATTAATGTGATCCAAGTTTCCTTTCCTACATCAATTTCAGCATTACCAAGTAAAATTGGCAATTAGATGGAATGGAATTATCTTCATGCATAGTTTAGTCATAATAGCTATCTAATGATACTAAAGCCTACTAACTGTGCAGACACTCTGAAACCGCCTTAATTCACCAACGAATCACAGGCAACACAAAATCAGTTTTTACAATACCACGACGTAGCCGGTGTGTGTATCCATTCTCTGGGTGTTTCATCTCCGGGCAACTATACAAATACATTTGAATTATAGTTCCCACTCATCACAGCATCGATTCCTTGGAGGCAAACCAGGAAATAATATAACTAACTTTATGATTGTCAAAATGGAAAGTAGCACAATTCGTAGTCCTCATCCATTCACGAGAATGCACTGGAATATGCACTGCCTAATTTCAGTTTCAAGGAGCTGGCTTTCTCTGGTGAAATCTAGAGAAACATCAGACACAGGCACTATCTATCCTTTCAAAAAGTCCCTAGCGAGTTTATTTTTCCCTGTAAACATTCGCCTTTGTACATATAAGGGTGTTAATAAACTGCCTACCCTACATTGGGTGTCATGTTTGAAATGCTCCAGGAGAAACACGACAGGAGGCACTATACAAATCTAAAAAATCCACTTAAATAAGAATTCTAATGAGTCACAGAGATGACGTCAGGATAAGAACAATTACATGGAGCTGGCCTAACCTTGTGAAGCCTTTATCAATAATAATAATAATAATAATAATAATAATAATAATAATAATATTATTATTTTTTATATTCTTATACTTTGTCGCCGTCTCCCGCGTTTGCGAGGTAGCGAATAATAATAATAATAATAATAATAATAATAATAATAATAATGTACCTAACTACAGATCATCACCACAAAGTATACCAATACAGCATTACAATCGGAATATATTTAAATACATATTAAATAATGACACCAGAAATATAGCTAAATGCGTATATTTGTATAAACTGACTTTGGCTACCTTCGTGGCGGTGGTTGGCGTAAGAACTAACATTACACCGAATGGCACCAGACACGAGACAAAAACTGCAGTAAAAAAAAAAAAAAAAAGTCGAGGGCGGACGGACGCAGTTTGACCTACCGTTTTCTGCATATCGGAAATAGCAGGACACGCCCGCTTCGCCCCAACGACCCGGGCCATTGTCTGACGCCAACCATACCGCATTACGCTGTATACGTTGTTCCCTCTAAACACATACCAGCACTCTACTCCGTAGTGAGGGAATATCATTAAGGGTCCTGCACAACATGGGTCAAACAATACAAGGGATTCCAGGCAGCAAACCAACTACCAAAGAACTAGGAGCAGCAAAAGCTGCAAATACATTACGCTGTTCAAGTTAATTACTAATACAGTTAACTACAACGAAAACTATGACACTATTTAAGTTTACCGAGGTGGCCATATGTAGTAGACACCCGGAAGAAAATGGAAAAGTCAGCTAACGTAATTATGACTGGTCTTTAACGAGCTTTTAGGCGTAGTTACAACACTAAGTTCCACGTACATACAACAAAGGATAATAAAACAAGGCCAGTCCCTCACCTACCACTGGTATGTTGCAAGTAGCTGGAGTTGGAGGGATAACAAGGGGATACTGAAGTAGAAGCAAACAGAGCAAAAGAACGTCAAGCAGGCGTAATAATGATCACAGAAAGATGAGCAACAGCGACAGACCTACAGAGTTGAGTCTCCTCCTGCTTTGACTGGATCTAGCTCCAAATGCCTTCAACCGTTTCGGAATCATGATTTTAAGCAACAATGAACTGAGTCACACGTTTTAAAACTTACATTATTTTACAAAATGAAATAATGTCCACAAAGTTGTTCGTTTGTTTTAAGATGTATGAAAAAACCATTCATCTTTTTTTATGTATTATTCTCGACAATGACACCAATGATTTTTATCTTAGAAGCAAGGAACTAGAGGAAACAAGCTGACATGTTGGCGGTGTGTACACCCGTCTACCGCATAACTCCTTATCGATCCAAGACTATGTTACCTTCTATTTTCAATCCAGTTCACGTGAGGAGAGAATCATCCTTCCCGGGAATAAGAGTCAACAATCCAACGCCAGTCTGCAAAGCGAGAACCACAAACTGTTCTGGCCACAAATATGCGTCACGTGAACCCAGCAAAATGACGCCAGGCTGATCGTCTCGAAGCCAGCTTACTAATTAACGTCTGTGAATAGTACTTACTGTCTGTCATTTTGGGAGATATGGGACTGCTCTATTCAAGCTTAAGGAGTGAATGGGGAAACATAATCTAGCTGTAATACATCCTCAAAAAAAGCTTTAAGCATTTCATCCTCCTTCAAAGGTCAAACAATATCATCTTTAAACTATTTTTCATATCATACCAAGACACTACATCGCATCATTTTTGGAAGTGCTCCCAAATCAAATCCTTCAGAAATCAGCGACTAACCGCGGGTTATTAAAATTCACTCAGGATTTTAATCCATTCGTGAGGTATGAGCTGATGAAAAAAAATTCGTCTAAAATCTCTCAAACAGAGGTACACTTACAGCACTGACCATTATTCATGAGATCACAGATATTCGTACATTTTAACCTGACTGAGTCTGACGAGGAGTGTCAGATATTCTTGTGAAATTAGTATATAAAATAGCGAGTGTTAACAAAAAGGGATAGCTTTTATGTTCATCATAAGACTTATGTAATATCTATATATAAGGCAGTCCTTGTCTGTCTGTAGGCATGGCCAGGCAGAGACCTACGATGAAGAACCCTATTATGCAGCTGCCAATAATTCATCCATTTCCCTAATAAGACTAAAATGCTGGCCGCTGGAATGACATCTTTCTGGAAAAATATTGCATGATACCCAACCTATACACGGTTCGCACAGCCTAGCCGCGTATCTGCTTATTTTGACCCAAGTTCCTTACACACACTACGCCTATTATTGTTTTTCACTCCCTAGCACTTTTAATGCAGCTATTCTTTTTTCTTTGCTACTTTCAGTGTCAGCCGTCCGTCCTTTTTAAACTTTAATCAAAGATTTTCAAACATCCACAACTCAAAGTTCTTCACCAAACACTACACCTTAATCTCCCATCCCATAACAGGCTATTGCTCTTCCATGAACAGCCAGCCCACCGTTCTTCCCAGCTCCTTCCACTGATTTAGCTGACAACACAGCATTATCTGCATATAGGAACTTATATGGTAACTTAAGGTAACTTCCACTATGTTCTTCCACGGTTGAATATTACGCCACCGAAATCATCCCCCTTCGACCCTTTTCCAGCCTTGCTCTCATCATAAGGCCAATGCCCCATCCTTTAAGAACATTAAATGATAATAATGACATCACACAACCTTGGCGCTCTCTCACATTTACTTCAAATTACTCTCTCAAACCGCCACTTGTCCTCAGGCAGGCACTGCGTCTATTACAAAAGCACTCAACAGCATTCAGAAGTCAACCAAGCGCTTTTCTATTCCCATTTTTTTTCCATTCATGTTGCATACACCTTTTTCTGGAGTGCATAGGTTCGAATCCTGGGTGCAGCAGTCGGTCCACAGTCAACCCAGCTGTTCATCTTACCTACACATCCTCTTCTCTTCCTGAACCCTCGCTATTCTTCTTCAACACGTTCATTCACTATTCGTTAACGTTCAATTTTGTCAACTCTGAATAACACGAATAGACTCCCTCTATAATCTTTAGTTAGTTTACTCCCATTTTCTTTAGACTCTGGAGGAGTTACGCTTTTGTCTAAGTACCAGGCTCCCAGTATTCTTTTACAATAATTTCAAATATTTTTTTCTTTTGTTTATAAAAACATTCTCAATTCAATATTTGTTACTAGAAATATCCCAGATTCGTTTTATACACTCCTACTCCTAACGTATACATGCCGTTTTTGAATGACCTCTTTTGTTCTCCCGAAAATCCTCATTCTTCTTGCTATTACTGATATGTATACATGCCATTAGTTTACTACTTTTTTTTTTTTCAAGGGTTTATCAACTTCACCACTCTGTGTCCACCAATAAATGCTGGTACACGGCAGGTTCAACCTCTCTTCCAGAGACTCTTTTTTGCTCCTCCAACCTTCTCATATCTTCAATTCACCGTATCTGCGCACCTAGTGAAGTCTTCAGGGGGTCTTCACCCCACAAAGCCCGGGTTGGGCCCAAGGCTGTTGGATTTGGTCATTCCTACCTCTCTTACCATGGCCTATGCATGCAGCGCCACACACCCTCCTGGCAGTCTATAATATGGCATACTTAAACTGCCACCTCATCACCTCAACCTCACCCTGTGCTGTTTTATCTATCCATTCTATCAACGTTTTTCTTCGAGGGAAATCAAGTTACATAATTCCATACCTCGGACTTTTCTACTTTTATCCCTTCTCGTTTCCTTCATTCATATTTCTGGTCCTAATATTTGTAAAGTAAAAAGCTAACCTAAATAGCACTGCCTCTTGCTTCGACAAACTGCCAACTCTCTCTCTCTCTCTCTCTTGGATCACACAACATGCACACGACCTGCCATATTCCTCTTAATGTATAGAAAGAACTCATCTGAAACACTCAATTCACGTATTTCTTTCACCACTGTCATTTATCAGCTTAAATCTCTCTTCCTCAAATTCTTCTCTCTTAACCTCAACCATATCTATATTTACCTCAAACAAATCTTTTATCCTTTAAAACATCCACAAATCTTTTACCTTTGCTTCATATAGTTTTATGTTTTAGATTTAAGTTCAAAACAGACAATCTAAACACGAGTCAACGGGCCGTCTGTTGTCTGTCTTTCCCATGTACACTCGGGACCCCCATACCCACCTATCACTTCCACCCAAACCACTCTCTTCCCCCATCCACACATTCAGCTCAATCATCAACCATAATTTCTCCTCCCAGGATTTACATGCTGTAATGCCCTTTCAATTTCTCCATAAAAGGCACCTTCAAACCCCCCTCTTCTCTATCATTACATGGCACGTATGCAATATAAAGACATTCTTAACCTCACACTCAAACTCAGGAACTAACAACATTAAACTGTTACAACTCGTAGTCAAACTTCTTTCCAACCCACACATCATTAATAATGCCACACCTTACCCTTCCACAACGATCTGGATCAAGTCTTGCTGGATTAATTTCATACCCTGCACTCCACTCCACTCAAATAGATCCCCTCTTCACCTCTGAATCTTGTCTCGCACAAACGTGAAATGTCAAATTCTCACCCTTTTTTAAAAAGTACTTACAACTTCCTCGTACATTACCCGGATATTCCTATCACGTTTCCACTCACCCATACGGATCAACATCTCTTGTCGGTAAGCGGCTACAAAGCACGCCACCCACCTTCGTCCGTGGCCACTCACTCCTTTTTGTGGGAGGAACTATTCGTAGAACTAAGAGGATAGCAAAATGGGTGGAACGCCCAACTAACTAATGCGCCAACCGTAATATATATATATATATATATATATATATATATATATATATATATATATATATATATATATATATATATATATATATCTGGGAGAATCTGAAGTCTCATGGAGACTGAGTCATGAAGAAGACTCAAAAGTTTTTAAGCGAGCACACAGGAAAAACAAATCCAGTATAACCGTGTCAGTGAGCACACGATGAATCAGTGGGGTTGATACACCGTCATTACTGGATCTTATCTTTACGCATAGCAGCATGCACATCGAAAATGTCAGATATGATGACACCAACCAGGGAAAAATATTCGTGTAATGCCAGAGTTTTGGCGTCGTAGTCAATGAAGACAAAAAGATGAGAGGAAACCGGACTCGGGGAGTGGGGGATTATAATCGTAGAAATTACATAGAGTTTAAACAATTTCTTGGAGATCATAAATTGGAAATGGGAGTTTCCACAGTCACAGCAGAGATCACACTTATGGAAGGCTCTGTGAAATCTACAATGAAGGAGTGAGAACATGGGTACCTTTGGCTGCACATCAGACAAGAGGGTTGGAAAATAGAAAACATGGTGCAATAATTGATATAAAAAAAAGGAAAAAAACTAGGAAGGTATTGAAGAGGTACCGGCCGAACGGGAGAACAGTTAAGTAATACTAAATTAGGTATGGGTTTCAGCTGAGTTCAGTCTGTATTACTGTCCGATATGACTCTGATATTCAGTGAATCAAGTAATCACACATCATCTAATGTAGACGTTCCATCATTAGAGTTCAAAGGATAATGGTATTTGATCACAAATTATTCCACAGTCGGTCTGTTAATATGACAAAGCAGCATCTGCATACACTCTTAGCCCCGTTCCTGTCATCTGTGTGATGGCGACCTCTTCTTACATGTGTGAAAAGCACCCAGTTCTAATGATGTACTTGTGATGGCTCACCGGAGTCTCTAACCTAATGCCTTTCCCATCTGATGATTAAATATTTCCTGACAACCTTTGAGTGCAGTGCTGTATACACCTCACAGATTACTTGGGGGGAAAAAAGTCCTATGTCTAGTGGGTGACTCTCTTAAAAACAACGTTAATGTTAAGACCTTACTTTTTTTTTTTTTTTTTTTACTACCTCTTGGTAGAAAAAGAAAAAAGTTCCTCATTTCTGTTTGATCCTTCACACTAATACTGCAGTAACATGTTTTAGCTTTCTGTGACATAATGTGTCGGCTATGGAACATACGCATTCTAACAGACTTCTGGGTCATATTCTGAGAGCTCTAACAAGATTGACATACCCATTTTCCCCTCAAGTTATGAGATCTTTATCTACTGAACGGTACCACTTTGGGCCAGCATACATTTATACATGTGGCTTACATTTTCAATAATATAAATATAGACTATACTTATATATACCAGTCAATATATTAGTAAGCAATCCATCGCTTTCCCCCTTATGTAAAAATCATGTCAGGTATACATTCAATTTGTTCTTTATCTGAAAAACTAGAGCAATCACTTTGGCTCCCTAACACCAACTCTGTTCTGCAACAGTCATTCTGGGATAATGCAAGAATACTCGACATATACAGTCTCTGATTACAATTTACAGTACTCATCTACAGCTCCAACAGCTACTATTATCTATACTTATACCACTAAAATTACCAGTACACTAAAGTGTTTCCACAGAATGCAGAATGGATAAAATTCTTGAAAATAACATGGAAGAATCAAGGTTCTCGCCAAATGCGGTTAAGCATGAATAGCATAAACAAAAACTCAATTCAGACCGTTCAGCTCACTGATAAAGCTGTAAAAGATGTCTCTCTAAGCTCTTGTAACAGCGACAGCCCACGGCATCTACTATATATAAACTGCCCCAAAGCCCCTCTCTCAGGAGCTCCTGCAGCTCCAAGGCAGCGCGCCATGGAGTGGGAAAATCTTCAACGAGTGACTTCACTCGCGGAGTTGACCACAGGCAGGCGGTATCCGGTAACACCACGTACGGCGTTTGCATAACGATATAACTGCCGCATCCTAACATCAGTTTCATAACATCATCGGTTGGCTAATAAAACCTTTCATGAAACATGCACACACTGGAGCAACAGAGTAATACTGTAAATCCAGGCAATTGAGGAAGTCAGTGGAGATGTCTGGAACGAAGGCTAAACGTCTGTTATCCGACTTTATTATTAAATCGCTGACGAACCTTGCTAGGCTATATTAATGACGAATTAGGCTGGCTCTTTCTCGATACCTCGACTTACACAATACCTTTTAATTTCCCTACACCAACTGTGAATAAACATACCTCATCTACTGTTTCCTTACAACTGACAGGGTTTACTCGCAACTAGTAAAGACACGGTTTCAATAACGAGCAAGAATGATGTCACACACAAGACATGGCATAGACGTTATGTCTGTGTATGTGGGTTAACAGTACTCCACGTATTTAACACTGTTGCCTCCGGATTTCTCCCCGTTTGATCTCCTTTGTCCGCCAAGGCTTAGTAGAGCTTGAAACCTGCAGCTGTCTACCCATGCTCAGTGGCGTCATTCAGTGGATAACAATGACGCTACACTCCGCCACTAATACAACACATTAATTGTTACATTAAACTACACAAGGTCTTGAACAGTGATGCAACATAAAGATACGAGATTCCTCTAGCTGCCAAAGTTAAGCTTCCATTCTCTGCCTGGTCATTACGTTCCATAAAAACACTAATACTCCTAGATGCCAACTGTTCCCAGAGTACGAACTATAAGTGAGCACGACGCTTTGAAAACTTGCATTGCGGGAGAATATTACAACGCAACAAATAATCTTCAACTGGTTACAAAAAGCTGTATCCGAAAGCAGACGACACCAAACACAAACCTTAAGCTTCATCTGCAATTTTTTTTTTATCGCATGAAAACAAATGGCAGGCACCAACTCGACTTTCTACCTTTGTTTATCCAAGGTTAGGTTATTATGTCATTACTCGCCCCAGGGGGAAATATATATATATGTGTGTGCAGTCCAGTGCACCAAGTCATAATAGGTGATGTCATGCGTCAACACTGCGCTCTCGCTGGCCGCAGACAGACAGACGCACAGCAGCAGATACAATGACATAGCAGACCCAAGCCGATCGACGAGACACATGCCCCATGTTGAAATTTCGTGACGGCCGAGCGTTGCCTGATACGATAATTCTTGATTTCATGTACCGTCACGGTGCTGCCATTTCTCCCAGGTGTATAGATTATCATACGAAAAACCGAGAAAAAATTATTCATATTGAACACTGCGAAGTGATACGAAGAACGAAAATATATACATATGGAACGCATTACCCAGTGTTTTGTCATCTCTGATGGCGTAGATCATCAGAAAACGAAATATAAATTACAGGTAGCGTTACGGTACATTCATTGACATTCAGTGATTTTATCTTAAATCTTTCTCTGCGGGTAGTTTTATTGTCCATTGTGTAAGGCTGAGGTATGTACATTCAGGGTAATTACTCATTTTCCTAGCGCCACTGTGGATTTATCGACTTACCAAACTATGCCTTCCTGACAACCTAGATTATTTTTCCATGAAAAATATAATTCCACTTTTAGGACTTCAGGCTAAAAATTTGTTTTATACTGCATGACCTGCAAGAAATTCAAGAAGGGATAAGTCTATAAATACAAAATCAGCGTAGCTAAAATAACTAAGTACCATATATATCCCAACTTTCCATGGGGCTAAATAATACTACGGCAAATCTATTTTTGAAAAAAAAAAAAAATCACAGAGTCAATTACTCTCAGAGTTGGCTGCACAATGCCAGTCTACGAAAACAAGAATTCTCGTGTGTGTATGTGTATCTGAAGGAAGGAGGGAAAATGAAAGAGATGGCAGGAAGAGGAGTGGGAGAATTAGAATGGAACGTTTGGTATCATTAGGTTACAGTCATTTGTCACAGACATCTTGCTTGATATTCCAACGAAAGCCCGGGCCTCCATCTGGCATAAAAGCTTCCCTTGACGGATAAACTAGAGCGTTACCTACACCAGTTCTTAAGCGCACATCCCCACTTCCATGGAGGAGTGCATCTCGTCATGACCAAGCGCGTAATCAAACTAATGGCAGGTGTCCCATGCCTCACTCTCAACCCCAATATTCAGACAAAGGATTTTCCTTAACAGGTCGATGGGTCAAAAATCTTTAATACTATGTAAACTCACTGACTTTTAATTGTTAACCTAGAGCTGACAGTACAGTGTAATTAAGTCGTTACATTCAGCAATGCCTCAAACATAACTTTCTAATACAAATTACAAAGTAATCCAAAAAAAAAAACTACATATAATACACTAATCGAAGTCCACTACTGCCTCTGTCAGATGTGGGCAGCCTAACTCAATGTTGTTTCAATATAAGTAAGAGCACATAGTATTGAAAATAAGGTACACACACACGCCTTTCGTGAGGGCCACCTCTTCTGTACCTGGTCCCAGCATATATGGAAATAACTTCATAAATCCTTTGGCTCCCATGGGAAAGGAAGTGTAGCAACGACCACTTCTACACTATCAACCATGCAACGTGGTCTTTACTGGGATTGGCTGGGGTTAGCTGTGTGTGTGTGCTCGGTACGAATCGCGCGCACACGCACACACATGACATCGATGAAACCACATGAGTATAGTAAGAAGCTCTCATGCAACAGCTCTCTGGATAAATTGTTATTACAACTAGAAACAATGAAAAAAAAACTCAGCCTCGGAACTCAAATCCAAACAACCCAAACTCCCGACACATTTACTACAACTGTCTGTCATTATGAATGTTGGCAAGACTGAGGGAACATCAATTCGTCTAGCTCCAAGGAATGAATAGCATACATTATGGTAAATACCTGCCGCATAACTGGTCCTTAAAAAGTCCTTAAATACGTGTGATATTCCCACCAGTGATGGCGGCGTCATGGTCTGGGAGAACTTGAGCAAGCAGGGTTGCCAAGTTGTCGACATTTCCAAGGGCATATGCTCATCACATGCTTTACATGTGACCGTAAACCATACGAACCATTTTCAAAGCATGGAACACGGCGGTACGACCCTTGAGCACGCCGGTACAACCTTGGAGCACGACGGTACGACCTTGGAGCACGACGGTTGTCGAAAATCAATGGGTAAAATGATCAATCCTCAAACCTATCCTTTCAAGGTGTTTTCTGGATCTTTCTTAAACAAATATGTCTATTAGGTCATTCAACTAAAGAAACTTTGTGACATACTCTGGGGCCCCTTGTATTGGGCTCCCTTCGCCGTGGCGTTATTTCAAATATATCTGTGAACTGAACATGATAGCAAACGAATGTACCAATCATAAGCATTACTTCGTAATTTATATCTGAAAATTTGCAGACTGTGAGACACCAGGTAAGGGTAAAAGAAAAAAAAATAATAAATTCGATAATAAAGAACTAAAAGCCACCATTTACTTCCCTTGCTAATATATAAACGCTTCTGCCCAATACCGACAAAAGACAATAATTATAAAAATATACACAAAACCGGATATCTTTCGCTGATATTTGACCGGGTCTCACTAATTTCCTAAGCTGTTATCCAACCGGTATTCCTGGTTATTCTATAAACTGAACTGGTCTCTTGTCGGTTTTGTGAAGACTGGAGCATCGAGACGGAAGATAAATTTCTGTACCGGTCTAGTACGAGCTGACTGCTGGTTAAACTTGATTGGTTCATCATTTGGATCACGCATGGATTTGTTTCAACAGCTTCGAGTTCAAACTTGATCATAAACAAAAACAGCTGTATGGCGTAAGGCTGTGTAATGGCAATGCAACTCAAGTCTTAAAAAGGATAGGTTTGGTTAAGTCTGTATCATGTTTTCAGTTGTAAGTCATAAATATCGGCAATTTTACGGTTTACGCCCCAAGAGACTTTTCAAGGGTGGAATACATTCTAAAATACTTGGCCTTACCTAGCCAAGCCTAACCTATACCGATTACATATAACAAATTTTGTAACTTCTGTTGGGCATAACGTAAAAATACCTAAATTATCTAACGAAAACCAATTTTGGGCTGATTCTCGGAATATATTTTGGTGGGAAAGCCGCCAGGATAAGTGCTAACATATCTGGTCAAAAATCAAGATCTAGAATCCCTGTACCTAAACTATTTACCCAATCTGCACTTTCTAGCAGCAATATATGTTACGAATCGAATATCTTATGAACATTTAAGATCTAGAATCCCTGTATCTAAACTATTTACCTCCATCTGCACGCACTATTCTAAAGAACCTTCTAGAAGCAATATACGTTACGCCTGGAATATCATATGAACATTTAAGTATCATCATTCCTGCATTCCATCACATGCTCGACCGCATCATCATCCAGCACGAGACTCACCTGGATTTTTGAAGGCTTGCTGGCAAAACACGAGCGTAATAACGTCCAGAAAATGTCGAGAATGATTAGTACCACCGATCAACACCATCAACAACACTCAAATGACGAATCCGATTTTGTTTACACTTGACATGCGCATATGGGAAGGTAATCAGTCTAATAAAAAGACGGGAAAGCTACGACTACAATCAACTAACAAAACTGATGTCATCTCTGGGGGGTAGCGACACCAGCGTCATCTGTTGAGCTATCAGAAAATTAACGTCCTCCTCGCGCTCACACGAAACGTCAGCTTTCGTCTCTATATCGTCTTACGAGGTGTACCCCAGCAACAAGGCCATACAAATTGCCACATACCATTTAGCCTTCCCTCACTGAACCTTATCTGGACCTCCACGCAACGCTGTCCTATTATGGATGTTAATGGAGCTTAGAAAATGTACACTTCCGCTACTGTTGGGGTGGAATGGAGGAATCAAGGGTATAAATTCTCTCAGCTAACGATCTTTTCGGCCGTTGTCTTTTCGACGCGCTGAAAGGGGTATAACTCAAACCTTCTACCATCATCTTCGTTATGAAAATACTGACTTGGCTTTGAAAATGAATTTTGATACTCTTTTTTTTTTTCCCCGTAACATTTCTAAGGGGTACGACGAATGAAAATGATACACGTACCGAAAGACGGCGTTACTGATTCTGTGATTTGTGGATAGGTTTATACTAGATATATCTATACACTCGAAAATGTAATTACCATTTCTTTAATGAATACCGAGTCTTCATGACATAATCTACAAACAATTTTGCCTTAATCAAGCGGTTGAATTAGCCCAGAAATTATATTTCCCTTAACATGACAGAACCAAAGAATTGCAATACTGACAAGCGTGTAATCGTATGACACACACACACACACACACACACACACACATACACACAAGCGACCACTGAACACGATGGTATGACCCGTGAGTATGATGACCCGGCCTCTGACCGTAAAGGTCAGGTCAAATGCCAGACCATCATACCCAAGGGTTGTACCGTCCTGCTCCAGTCGTGCCATCGTGCTCAAGGATCGTACCGTCATGCTCAACGATCGTACACTCGTGTTTAAAGGGTGTTCCAAAGACCCTACCATCTGTTCAGATCATAATGGTCTGTTGCCACCACCATTTCAATATATGACAAGCTCAAGGGTTGTTTCAGACTGGTTTCTATGGTTAGATAAGGTGAGGTAGTGCAGGAGAATACGAGTTTGGAGGAGCCTCTCCATATCCGCCCGAGTCTACCTCGTACCAGCGGGGCAACAAGCAATAGTCTTCTCGGTCATAAAAATACTCTTGTCACTGAAGGTCGTCGAAGGTTATGTTATTCCTGCACACCTGCCCGACGCATCCGCCGCTGGATCTGTAACTTTCCTGCCTGCAGGGCAGACGAGTACTTTTTCATGATTACGGACTGTGATAACCATGATATTCCGAAGCATTATAGTTCCGAAGCTTCTCTCTGCTTCGAAGCATTACGAATCCCAATTCAACGTAAACTTTGGTTTCCCTTAGTGTAGGCGATCTAGTATCGCCTTTTTTTTTTTATGCTTCGTAATTATGTTGCTTTAAGATCAATCTATGATGTTTCAGGATGAAGTGTTGAACCCCCCTATCTATCATCATTCATCCACGTTACAGGACCCGGGAGCGTAATTATGGTAAAGTTGGACTGACTAGTGGGCAGTAAAAATTGCTGTAGCAAGAAAAAAGTTTGCGTCATAATGCTGATCACTTAAGCACAACGGTACGACCCTTGAGAACGAAGGTACGAAGTTTGGGTTTGTTCGCAAAATAAATAAATGGATAATGTAAAGTCATCATTCCTCAAGGGGGGGTATTGTATTGTAAAAGTAGCTGCGGATTCTGATGTTAGTTACTGTTATCAATAAAATTAATGCTACAAGCAGTATTACTGTTACCAATAACATTAATGCTAGAAGCAGTATTACGAACATCAGTTAAAGCAGAAGTAGCAACGGTGATGATAACAGAACCCTAATAACAACAGTGGCTTAAACGGTGTCTATGACGGGTAAATAGGAACAGTGGTTTGTTAACCACTAGCAACAGGAAATGTATTTAATAACATAATGTTCTTATCATCAGAAGCAGCACCTGCACTACGTAAACTATTCACGCTGCAAACAAAAAAATATCACCATCCCAACTTCAGACCCGCGCACAACCGCAGTGGCGGAGCCTGGCGGCAAACGTACCGGCAGCATTTCAAGTCCCACAAGAACCCACCAGCCTTACTGATCAGAGCAGGGACGAGGCTCCGACACCGCAGCCACCACAAGTCCCAATAGTAAGAAGGAAAACTTAGTGTCTAACTACCCGGGGGTCATTCCATTACCACAAAACGGCCAGTTCTCTCACCGTAATAACGTCTCAGCCAGCGGTCTCTTCTGGCCAGGATGTGGCTGTTCGGACGTATGCCGCAACTCGCGCCCTCCCTCGCGAAAGTCATGAATTGATAAAGTTTATGCATGACTTTATAGTTTCCGGTGAACACTCTGTGTCCTACTTCTACATAAAGGATTAAATGTGATTACAGTATTATATATATATATATATATATATATATATATATATATATATATATATATATATTTCATTTTTTCTTTCATATTATTTGCCATTTCCCGCGTCAGCGAGGTAGCGTTAAGAACAGAGGACTGGGCCTCTGAGGAAACATCCTCACCCGGACCTCTTCTCTGTCCCTTCCTTGGGAAAAAAAAAAAGAGAGAGAGAGAGAGGAGGATTTCCAGCCCCCCCCCCCCTTCCCTTTTAGTCGCCTTCTACGACACGCAGGGAATACGTGGGAAGTATTCTTTCTCCCCTATCCCCTATATATATGTATATATGTATGTATATATATATATATATATATATATATATATATATATATATATATATATATATATATATATATATATATATATGCTAATAACGACGGTAATGCTTGTTTAGTAATGCTATTAGCTACGTCTCTCACTTGTATATCCACTGTTCTACGTCTTCTATCTCATTCTTGTATCTCCCCTGACGATGTGATCATTACACGAAAGTGCACTTGGGAACTTATCGTGTTTCATTTTTCTCGTGGATATAACGCGCACCACTGTGACCTCTCGCATACAAACGCTGACAGCCAGGCAACAGCAGTATGAAAATCTTGACATCCCACAAGACTAACCCTTGACAAACCACAGTGTTCCAGTCATACATGACAGCCGTGCAGCACACAGCAGCGTGGCACCAGCAGCATCTGTTTACAGCCATGCAACAGCAGCAAAGAAGCCACAGTACTCGACACCACACAGAGGGAGGGATTCCCTGGCATCGAATAACCCTAGACCTGCCCCACACGAAGGAGTCACGAGTTCAACCCTAGAGGTTGTAACCTCACCCACACAAAACCCAATTGAAGGATGGAACTGAGAGGCTGGTTTTGGCGTTGCTTAACCCCCTCCCCGTAGTAAGCCTAGTGAAAGGACACAAAAGGATGCCTAACCTCACCCTCACATTAGAAGAGGGTAATAATCTTAACAACATTCTTCCATAACTCCCCCCTCACCACTACCCTCCTCATGAATACTTGTAACCTGAACACGACAGCGCGACCCCTGAGTAAGTCGGTATACGACCCTTAGGTTACGATGGCATGGCCCCCTTAACTCAACCCTTAAAATGGGGTCATTTCAAAACCTAGGTCATCATACTCACAGGAGGGTCCGAACCATCGCGCTCAACGCTCGTAAGGTCGTACTGAAGAATCGTAATGTAGCAGTCAAATTTCCGATCATCTGCACAAAAGCCTCGAACACTGCGATTGGCAACTGCTTGGTGACCGAGTACCCCCCAGTAGAACCAAATTGATGATTTTATCAAACAGCATCGGTCAGTGTCATATCAAAGACCATACCAAACGTAAAACTCTTTGATGAACTTTACGTAAACCAGGAATACTGAAATATATCTGAAAGAAAATGTCTTGGGCAACTCGCTGCTAAACAATGACATACACATGACTTGGGCTTCAGAAAATGCATAGCAGTAAAGCGCTCACTAAGTCATCTGAAGAGGCATATATCTACACTTACAGATATAGATGTAGGTGAACAAAACCCATAATGCATTATTATTGGTCCTGTTGTCTGTAAACAGAGCTTTATCAAAATGTCCCACGCTCTCCTCTTCCATGAGAAGCAAATAACCTTAAGGTGAAAGTCAGAATCCTACAACATCACAGTAACAAACAACGGCCCCGAAACGTCAGTGTGACCAACAACATCCCTATAACATCAGTATGACAAGCAACGGCCCATCAGTGTGACCAACAACTTCCCAAAACATCAGTGTGACCAACAACTTCTCCATAACATCGGCATGACAAGCAACGGCCCTACAACATCAGTGTAACCCACAACTTCCCCAAAACATCAGAGTTGATAAGCAATGGCCCTGCAACGCCCTACAACATCAGTATAGCATTAACAAAAGCCTCACATCATCACTGACGCAAGTACAACAGCCTCACGTCATGTGGCAGCAATAACATCCCCATAACATCAGTGCAGCAACCACAATAGCCCCCACATCAGTGCACGGCAGCATCACCAACAGCAAACCCGTCTCTACCACACCAGCATCACCACATGGCAAGGTACGCATCCTGGCTCCGAACGATAAATTGCTTGTTATAAAGTAATTCTCATTCATTATCCTCACCCTGGCAGCCATTTGGAATCCCAGACGACTAATAGAGGTTATCGCCGAGCTAGTGTAATGTACGACCCGCGAAACTTGCCACACGCCGATTTATGTCGCCTGCAACTCTCCTTCGCTAACCCAAACACACCTCCCTCACTCATTACGACAAATATGCCTTTCCTGTTTCAGTATTTGCTACTCATTCGATATCCATTACACTCTCGTGGATAAAGCTACAGACTGGAGTGATTACAGTAATTAGCAAAGAGGTAATTACAGGTTATGTGATCGAAGGCAGCGGAGAAAAATGCCGGTGCATTTAAGCCAATGTGCTTGTGGGGTCGGGAGTAGCTCGGAACCCCTCGTCTCCCGGAGGTAATGATAGGGCCAACCACTCATTACCACCGCCAAAGCGCTGGTTCACATCTAGCCTTATTTTCTCCTCAGAGTCAATAATGCTGGTTTATAATAGCGATAATTTCAGGGAGTGATCCTTGTGGAGTGAAGTATAGATGAGGCAATCGCGAGGGAGGTGAAGCTGTCAAGGGGTGGGAGTTGGAACAATGGCAGGCGGTGTTGACGACAGCATGTCTCCGGTAGCAGGCTGACGCGATGCTCCTCCGGTCCTCTCGCTCTATAAGACTCTCTCTCTCTCTCTCTCTCTCTCTCTCTCTCTCTCTCTCTCTCTCTCTCTCTACCCCTACACCCTCGCCGTCTTCCTGACCAGGTTAGCAGTAGCGGCGACTGGTGGAAAGCCAACTCCGCAGACTGTTGTCAACTTTTCCCTTCCGTCAGGTATCCTCTCTCTCTCTCTCTCTCTCTCTCTCTCTCTCTCTCTCTCTCTCTCTCTCTCTCTCTCTCTCTCTCCACCCCCGAAATGACAATATGTTGAAAACATTAAAAAAAAAGAAAAATAAGACAAAATAAGTACTAGTAAAAGTTGACTTTTTTTGTAAGAAGTACAGATATGGATAAGCTAAAACTGAATTACAGAACATGAACTAAACAGCAGAAACTATGCAAGGTTATCCATGTCTCTCGTATTTTGCTACTAATCAGGACCTGACAAATCCGTGAAATCACCCATCATACTGAAACATCATAGATTCGACGAATCACAATTACAAAGCACCGTTATCCCGGACAACAAAAAATAACCCTAGTTTAAATAAAGAAATCCTGCTTAACTTTTAGTCAGTTTCTGTAAGATTCGGAACTTCATTTCCATTCAATATCCTCAATATTCTGTATGTATTGTGATGTGAAACTATGTGCCCTGTTGTTTCTGATTTTAGACTTGGAAATGCGTGTTACCTTGACTTATATAACTATCTAATTTACCCTTCACACCTTTAAGAATTCTTCATCACCTTATCTATACAGCTGCGCATGGCAATACCTATACCGTAAAGTGTAACAAATTCGACAGATGGTAGATTTTGAGGTGTGACTGTGAACTGAATGGCAGGTTACGCAACAATGCCATCAGGACGAACTCAAATGATTGTATATTCAGAACACAGTTCTCATAAATGAAAGAAAGCTAAACAATCCCACATGCTAATACCTAAAATCTTACAGAGATACAACTATATGTGGTACCTAAATACATGCATGTCCTTACGGCTCCTAACAAACTCCCATTTCATGAGACCCGACTGTGTGACTAGGATTTTGAAAATACGGTTGCACGCAGATCTTCCCGATGATTTATTTGTTCTGAGATTTATTTCTCCTCTTGTTACAGTTAATAGCAAGCAATATGTGTGTAAATGTTTACTATATATAACACCTCAGTCTATATGTGCCTTCCTGGTTTTATGGATTAAGGTGAATCCGTGAAAGATCAATTAGCCTTTCTTAACGCATATCTAACGACTCTACGGTTTAACCTGAGCGCCTCAAATGCCCCCTATACACCACATCCATCAAATTTCATTTCATCGGATGCCCGCCTCTCGCGCTCTTGAATGTTCATCGTCTTCATATGGCCAAGCCACTTCAAGCACACCCTCGTGGACTCTCACAATCAGACTAGGCTTACTATTACACCACAGTCTCTCTCTCTCTCTCTCTCTCTCTCTGACCCTGACATTCCTTGCAAGATCAACCCGCCTCGAGCCACGTACCGTCCCCAGGCATTTCAAGCCCAACACATCCAACCTCTCTCTTTCCCCTGACACTCCATCCAGGGCCTAGGTCTCACGTCCTTACAACGTTACCGATACGACAATACCTTCATGAAAAAAAAAAAAATACCCCTGCCTTCACAAATACACTGACCTATCCTACGTAACACCTTAAACACACCCAGGAATTTGGCCCCCCTTCTTTTACCCTGTGACTCACTTAAGCTCCCATTGTTCTATCCGCTACCTCGTCCACTGCCAGGTACCTGAAGCACTTCACTTCCCCCGGGTCCTCCTGCCAACTCAAAAGGACACAAAGTAATCTGTCTCACCTTCCTGCTGCACCTCATTACCTTACTTCTGTTCGCACTTACCTTCAGCTGATGATTCACCGCCATTCAAAGTTGATGGAATGGTCAGACATTTGGCAAATGATTTTGTAAGTGTACAAATGAACATTAATACGCTTTGGTGCTAACGCAGTGCTTGTAGTCGTCGTCGTAAAGTCTAAAGGGAAATCTTTATCAATATTGATTCTATTTCGACTTAGTGGAGTGCAGAGGACTTCTATTACAGGGAAGCTTGAGGCGGAATGTCACTCCTACATTACAGGAAACCTGCTTGAGACTCAGAGAGACTGACCCCTGACAGTCTGTAGTAAGGCTTTTAAAAGGGGTTGGTGTCGAGAGCATAGGGCGCTGTCTGTGACTTGTTCTGGTACGTCAGTAAACTTAAGGGCGAACGAGCTAGGAAAAATGAGCTGATCTTGTACGTCAAGAGGCCATATGGTGGGCTTGAGTGCCCTATAACCGTTGTTAAAAAAAAAAGAAAAAAAAACAGCAAATCAGGCGATAAGCGAAAAATGAAACACTTCACTCTTCGTGAACGGTGTAAAGAATGTATGTATAACTTTAATGAAGAATGTTGTGTAATAATCAGGGTAGTCTAAACCGTCAGTTTCGTCCTGCCTCGAGCGTAAACGCTGATTCTCCCACTTCTCTTGTCTATCGCTAATGCACTAGCCTAGCCCGAACATTATCATAGAAATATAAATCATGAATACACAAAACTGTTGGGTAAACTTACAAAAAGTGGAGTAAATTATCAGTAAAGACCTGAAATACGGAAAACAATCACCAGCTTCATATAATGAAACCAACGAGAAGCTAGGCTTCATAGCTACAAACATAATCAATAAAACTTAGGCTTTAAATTACTACTAGGTTTCATAGCTACAAACATAATAATCAATAAAACTTAGGCTTTAAATTACTACTAGGTTTCATAGCTACAAACATAATAATCAATAAGACTTAGGCTTTACCACTAGGCTTCATAGCTACAAACATAAACAATATAACCTAGGCTTTGTACTAAAGCTAGACTTCATAGTTACAGACAAACAATATAATCTAAGCTTCAAAACTACAAACATAAACCATATACAAGTGATCCAATACTCTGTCAAGCTTTCATGGTTACAAACATAAACCATACAACAGTGGGAACAATACACACTCTTCAGAACGAACCGACCAGTCTCACTTGATATACGCTGTTCAGTCCTGGTCACCAAGCCTGATGAAAGATAAAAACTGAAACGCGTGTAAAGAACTTAGAAATGGAAGCGACAGATGTCTGTCTATATCCGCCTCTGTTTTTAGTGTATAAATTACATCGTACAAAAAAAAATATGAATAAACTTCGATATATTCAAATTCTTCATTGACATTTTCAAATCACTGAAGAATACAACTAATCAAGGGATTTTATATCAAAACTACTGACTACTGACACAAGACAAACTAGAACAAATGGAAAGTGACAGCCGGACCTTCCATCAATGCCTCAGCTGAGTCTCCACTTAAAGGGGCGCAGGAGAACACCAGAGCAAAACGAGACTCGACATGAACAAACAAGCTACTCTACAGCACACAGTGCTGGATGCCATCATCTGGCCTCCGTACAGACAACGCACACCTGTTGAGCCTCACCAGGCCTACCAACCGATGCCTCGTCGTACGCTACCTTGTACTTAGTGTATCCCACAATCCTCTCACATTCACACTCCCATTTTTTGCCTGAGGACACATGATATAACTTGAGATATACGTATTCCTACCTAAGTGTTTCAAGAGTGTCTCTCGAGCCCATATACTCCACTGGAAATAAGGGTTTTATAAACGGGGTCACATAAGTGTCAAACTCGGTCACTCTGAAGAGACGTTTGTTTATTTGTATTATTAAGTTTACTGCGCAGTTGCGCCATCAATGAAACTTCCCGAGAATACGTACGTAGGGAGTAACAATCACACACACACACACACACACACACACACACAAGTTTAAGCATTAGATGGGCACTAATTTGTCCAGTGTGTTTAACTTCCGAACACATATGTTACTTGACAGGTGTTCCAAGAACATTGGCTGAAAAAGTGTGAACAGTGTCACAGCTGTTTTAAGTGGATACCGAATGAACACAGGTGTTTAGTGTTACAGCTGTCACGATGAACACTCGCTGAACACAAATGTTTAGCGCTCAAAGCTGCGTTAAAACAAATGAACACGTGTCGAGCGCTGTAACTCAATATGAACATTGGTTGACCACATGTGACCACTTTCACAGCTATTACGAACAATGTCTGACTGGCAAAATGTGTCCAGAATTTTATCTTAACAGATACACTAGGTAAATACATTCGTATCGTGTTATTGATATTATGAACACTAGCTGAAAACAGGTGTCCAGGGTTGCAAAAGCTAGTGTGAACACTGGCTGAACAACACAAATGCGTCCAATATCTACGAATGAACATTCTTATACCAGGGATCATAAAAATCTGACTCATTAAACATATAAGAGAAGCCGTCTGAACTAGAATCTATGAAGTACGCGACGTGTCATAAACTCGGGTCTACAGACTGTATCTGAACACTGTCATCAACTGTTCTTATAAACAAACTAAACACAGTGGCTTTAGTCTCTGCCATTAAGAACGCTGCCTGAAGCCTGAGTCATAAAATGATGCCATCACGAACACCATTTAATGGTGTCATGAAATGTGTCCAGTTGCTCAACACTCCATAAGAAAATTGAACTAACCACTCGAGCACGACGGTACGACGACCCTTGAGTATGATGGTTGGGCCAGGCCATTATCACACCCATGGGTCGGTGTAGTCTCGATCAAGATATGAAGACGACCAAGAGGCTTAAGATAAAACTCCAAATAACTGGTCGTTTCCATAGGTGTGGCGTGTCTAATTCTTGCATCTGCATTTACGGGATCCTATGCCCGATCTTTTTCATGTTTGAATCTGTGCCTCTTTAGCTCATCGCCCTCGAAGATGGGATGACCTACGCACGCGTGTGCAAATATGCTCACTCAGCGAGTCAAAAACGCACCATAGAAATACAGTACGAAGAGAGGAGGGTTAAATCTAATCTCAGAGGAGGCACAAAATCAACCAGTTCTCCGGAGGAAAAAAACCAAAGTAATATCTGTAGCAGGGAAGAAGAAAACAAAGCTTAAGGCGTATGGCATGTAAGTAAAAGTCTTTTAAGACCACACTGGGAGAGCTAAATAAGCGGGGCTGATTTAGACTCAACTTGAATGATGAATGGTGACACTCGGAAAACTGTCAAAGATGTGGGAGTAGTATTCCCATGCGAGGACAGACGAAGAATTTTTCGTATACATAATCAAAGCAACATTTTCGGAAGAAAGATCGGCATCTGAATAGGAATACATCAGTGGTCGTGAGGAGACTAAACGCAGAACGGGAAATAGGGGAGTAGAGTAAATCTGAAATAAACGAAGGAACACAGTCTTGATTCGTCACTGCCAAGTGTACTTCGTTACTTGATGCAAGGAAAATTGTCATAAAAAAGGAAGAAGAGCGTGGAAGAGGGAAAAGGGAGAGGCTGGTTCATAAAGTCATTAAAATACAACATCCACAGAAGATAGAAATAAGAGAACAGGGAGAGAGAGAAGAAAGGTAAAACTGGGGAGTTTGGATTGCAGACTCCGGTGCCCTAACCTTCTTGGATTTCGAGATATCTAGGCCATTATTTATAATGATATTGCCCTGCGAAGCCCTAAATGAAGATCAGAAGGAAGACTTGACTCAAGGAATGAAAACTGAGGCGAGATTCAAGGACCTTGGAAACAAGTCAAAACATCAGGACAGTAAATGTAAAGGTTAGAACGGTCACCCTTCTCTCAGACTAGCTAGATCGCTATGATGGGTGCCTGTCACTTAATTGTGTTTGGGGTCCGTATCAGATCACGATGTCAAATCGCTGCTCACAGCCCGTGCGTTCGTCATTGTCTTGGGTCCCGATATGTGTCACCTTCCCCATTCCATTCCCCTCTGATTCTCCGTGTTGAAGACAGTTCTGGGCCTCTGTCAGATTCCACAATAGGTGTTTGTACGCAGTGGCGCTTGCGATGGTTTTCACAGGTTCGCATAGAGTTACCGCATGTATATAATATGTATATAATGACATTCAGGTGCCACATACAAACGTTGAGAATCAGACGTCCCAGGTACACACACACCAGACACCGAACGACAGCCAGGCGTCCCGTCCACACACGCTAACCAAGCGCCCCGGATACACAGAGCCGAGGCTCAGGTGTGCCTTGTACATTCGCAGTGACAATTAGGTGTCCCAGGTACACAGAGAGCGACAACCCAGAGCCCGAGGCACACACAAGGTGACAATCAGGTGTGCCAGGACGCAAAGGGGGCACAAAAACCGTACCTGCCAGGAATGCCGGGGGTCAGCAAGGTTAGACTTCTCTTTGCTACCAGAAGCACACACATGACCTTTGGTGCGCCCGTAAACAGAATAAGAAATACATTAAGAGTGTATGAGAAACATAAGATAACTTACATATTAAGATGCATTCGTATTTTCATAAACAAAAGAGAAAATATCCTTAAAAAGTCGTAAGCGAAGTTGGGAAAATTTCAAACGCCTGTCGAGAACTGTAGCGTAGCCCTACGACTGCATTATTTCGCTCGGAAAAGAACTGTGCGGACGAGGCTTTCAACGAACACAGATACGAAACGCTGTCGGTAGACCTTCAGTTCGTAACCAGTGTGTGTGTGTATGTGTGTGTGTGAAGAAAGCTACATACATAAATCATTGAGCAGAATGAAGTGGAAATAACACCGGCTGCAACTTTTGGTGCGAAAGAAAAAAAATACCGAGAAGTTTCTTTTTATTGCTTACCCGGCACGCCATGCGGCGGAGTCCGGATGTCAAGCGTCGCGTACCCAGTAATTCCGACTCTTGCTGGGAATGACATTACTGCCATCCTCGCTAAGTCCATAATTCAACTGAAGACGCTGCCGTGCCTTTGTGTGTGTCTTCTGAACCGGCATTCCTTCAGGCACACGGGAGTCTCTGAAATCAAAGGAAACGAAGGTTAGCGATCACGAATTTATACAACTTAGGCTAAACATGCTTGGCATGTCCATCAAATGCCAGTTACAGAGGCAATTATAGTGACACTGATGTGTCTATGAAGTGTAATTATATCAGGTACTGTCTCTCGAGTAGTATTCACGAAAAAGCTTGCGGTGGCACCCTATGGAATAAGTTATATGGGAACAGCCTAGCCAATGTATTTTTCTTTCTATAACGACTACTGCTGGCTCCTAGCACTGATACCATTAAACATTGTTTTAAAAGAAAGCTACCTCAAAGAGGTAGACGGATTGCTATCTAGGAACGTTTAGGTTGTGTTTAACTAAGATTTTATGGCTAAAGTTTCAAAAAATATTAGTTTACACTGAAAAAAGATTAAGCCAGACCCAAGTTTAGTTAGACTACGTTAAGTTAGGCACGACATCTTTCACCCTCAGATACTGGTCTAGTAATATTTGAAGTCACTGGTGAATTTTATTTCCAATCTTTTGAAGGCCCTCAATACGATCCTTGGGCACGACGTTAACGCCCTGGAGTACGACGGTACAACATCTCGACCCATGAACACGACGGTACGATCCTAGAGCACGACGGGACGATCTTTGAGCACGATGGTACGACTTTTGGGTATATTATGGCTTGGTCTGTGTATAATTTACTATGTACTTGTGTGTTAGCTAGGGTTATAAAGTTCTACACTCGTGTTGCCCCTTGTATATATATATATATATATATATATATATATATATATATATATATATATATATATATACATATGTAACATGTCTTTACTCATATGCCTACATACACACACCAAAACGATGCCAGGGGTACATAAATAAGGGACTAAAAATACATATTCAACAAATTACCTACAACCTTCAACAAACCTGTCAGTACATTCTTGAACTATCTTCTGTTTCTCCACATGACCTTCCTCCCACAACCCCTTCTTTCATTTACCCTTCAGTACCACCAAACAGAGATAGAGAAAATAAAAAGGAGCAATCAAAGACCTCCTATCTCTTCGCTTATCTTCATGATCTCCAAACTTAACTTTAAACGCGTTCCTTTGGACCCTCTCTAGCAAATCTGTGAGCTTCCTTAACTGAAGGATCAGTCAGACGTTGCAGACTCCAACCTGATTCGAGCACATACCGCAGAGATTTTTCCCGAGCCTCTCTCATTCTCCACGTACCTTGAAGCAAATCAAAGCCTAAATTCAGCATGGCTCCATCACAACTTTTCTAACGTGGTTTTCTGATCATCATTTAATCATTACATCACCTGCCAACACTTCATTAAATTGATTCCCCCTTGATGATGGTCACAGCTATTTCTGTTTTCACCTTTATTTCCCCATATTAATTAGGTTTTTCTGGATTACATTTCATTCGCCATGTGTGCGACCACACCTTCATTACGTCGCACGGCTCCTGCATCCTTAAATTGCTCTGTGCTCTATTTTTAAACCATGGTATCATCAAGAGAATTAACTCATGTCCCTTTGGATAATGGTGACCTCAAAACTAGCCCATAGAAACTCCATTTGCTACTATCACTCAACTTGTATGGCCGTCCTTTTCTATATGCGTCCTCTGTTTCCACTTAAGATACATTTTTCATTCATGAAAAGGAGTCTTCCTGTAACATGCAGTCGGGATCTCTTAACTTCTTCGTGAAAGGAGAGTTAAAAAAAAAAAAGTCTTCCGACAGTCCAAAAATTACATGCAAACATTCTACCAATCTCTCAATTACATTTCAACAAGACCATGTGTTTTAACTAACAACAGTGTCATCATAACTGGAAAATGGAATTGAATCTAAATAAGCGTATGGGGGAAACCATTATTAACACAGACTAGACTTCAGGCATCGCAAAAGGCTGAACATATTTCAAGGATCATCTAGCAAAAGGTAGCGAAGAGTGGACACAGAGCCTGAAACTCAACCCACAAAAAACACGTCAGATGCCATGTGTGACAGACAAACCTCATTACAAAGCAGTCCTCAAGTACAAGGCCAAAGAGTCGTTCAACAATAATATATCATACAAACCTCTAACAGCCAGGATCGAACCCGGGACCCTTGTGCAACAGGCGGGAATGCTACCGCTAGGGTATGGGCCTGGCGGTAGCATTCCCGCCTGTTGCACAGGGGTCCCGGGTTCGATCCCGGCTGTTAGAGGTTTGTATGTTCTATGAAGGTGTGTGTTCCTATGCACTTTGTTCGTGTGTGTGTGTGTATATATATATATATATATATATATATATATATATATATATATATATATATATATATATATATATATATATATATATATATATGTTGGAAAGGATCACAATTTTGCGCGTGATAAAGATATTCCTATGAGTCCACGGGCGTTTCATTTTCCCCGTGGACTCATAGGAAAATATATATATATATGAGGCGCATGCGATCCACTTACGTAGAGTACACAAGACATGTCCGGCCTCCACTTAACGAGGAAGCACACTTAAGTACTAGCTAGACTGGCGCCACAATCAAGAGTGATGCGGTTATGCGGTGGAGAGCCATCGAAGCGCACACACAGGAGGAAAGGAGGTTAAGGGAGGGGTCACGATAACCCACTCTAACTTCTCCAGAGGTCGCGATGATGGCAGCCCACAACAGTTCTTCGAAATAAAGAGGAAAACCACAAGTATAGGTCATGACAGGAAACTGGGTAAGAGAAAAATCGAGAAAGATGTGGGAAAAACATTTCTTGTGAAAAGGAAGTGGAACAAGTTAAACGAGGTGGTTGATAATGACAGGGCTGGGGGAATTTTTCAACAGCGTGGACGATGAACATATGAAGTTTAACACATGATGGGACCTCACGAGTATACCACGCATTCCCCATAAGCACAAGCAAGTAATTGCAAGTGTGTGTCTGAATACAAAAAAGCATCGCGTCGGTATACACACTAGTTACGAGCGGGGGCGCGCGCGCGAGGCTTCTTCTATCCCCAACTTCTCTCAACCCGAAGGGCTTCAGTGAAGTAAATATTCCTCGGAAATGAGCCAGTTGTGTGTGTCCTGGGCCGACTTCTTTGAATGGTGTGACCTGTAGTTCGACGCAATCTCTCTACCTCCTCTTTTAAAAAAAATTACGCACGACCGATGCTATGTTCCATTCCCTTGCCACTACACGCCTTCTTCAGGCGATATTGTGAGTAACGAAACTTAGGTATATGATGAGGGTGACAAGTGGTAGCCTAGCCCCAGAAGGATAGGTAACAACACCCAGACAAGAGGTAGCTTAGTATCCGAAGTTGAGAACGAGTGGTGACAGTGCATAGGGACAGGTGGTGGTGGTGGCAAGCTAGCCCTGGGACAGGTAATCCACATCTAACCGTGGGACAGGTGTTCGTAACCTACCACAGGGACGTCCCAGTTGGTCATAACCTAACCCAGGGACAAGAGTGGTAATAGTCTAGCCCCGGCAGGAGGAGGAGGAGGAGGTGGGGGTGAAGGCGTCTTGGATATTATCTCAGGACCAGTACGTGAGGAGGTCACGGGTTGTTTCCTACACCCAGGTTCCTGCGCTGCAGCCTTGTACTCGACATGAAAACACGTGTGTGTGTGTGTGTGTGTGTGAGAGAGAGAGAGAGAGAGAGAATCAGTTTTGTCTTCGTCTCTTGCTATTTTCTTCACTAGCCGTCTAAACTCTGACCCCGAATGGACAACGCTGGAAGAGGGGACACATCCCGCTGTCTCCCAACCTCACAACACGGGATGAGAGACACGTCCATCCATTTGCAGTGTTCTGAGGCCACTACAGTAAAGAAGTATTATACCAACCAGACTAACATGTCGGGTATCAAACCATTATACATAAAAAAAAAAAAAATGACTATACGACGAACAAGGGCTAAGTTTTTTTTTTTTGTAGTTTTTAAAGTCTTCCCCTGAATACACACAGGCGAACTATACCTGTTGCTACTTCACTCTGTAACTGAACACACGTAATCACATCAGTGATAATAGCTTCTTAGCAAAATTGAGGACTTTCAGATATAAAGGCATCTTGAGATCCACAGAAAATCAGCTCAAGTCCGTCCTGTTCATAAGCATAGAGTAATTCAACATTTCCAGGAGCGTTGTTCCCTTAACACCCCCGCTAAATACCGAGAATGTTTTCCCTTGTCCCAACACTTTACCTAACCAAAGACCGGAATGTTCGCTCGCATCCTTACACACCCCAACCAAAGACCGGAATGTTCGCTCGCATCCTTACACACCCCAACCAAAGACCGGAATGTTCGCTCGCATCCTTACACACCCCAACCAAAGACCAAGAACGTTCACACCCCAACCAAAGACCGGAATGTTCGCTCGCACCCTTACACACCCCAACCAAAGACCGGAATGTTCGCTCGCATCCTTACACACCCCAACCAAAGACCGGAATGTTCGCTCGCATCCTTACACACCCCAAACAAAGACCGGAATGTTCGCTCGCATCCTTACACACCCCAACCAAAGACCGGAATGTTCGCTCGCATCCTTACACACCCCAACCAAAGACGGGAATGTTCGCTCGCATCCTTACACACCCCAACCAAAGACCGGAATGTTCGCTCGCATCCTTACACACCCCAACCAAAGACCAAGAACGTTTGTTCCCTGGCATCCTAACGCTCCACAGAAGACAAGCCTTCAACCGCCCAAAAGCATCTTGCATCTGGTGACCTATGCTGACACCATGGGTGCTGGTGCGCTCACTACTAGCGATAAATCAATAATTAAATCATTACCCTAATAATCACCGTTATTGTTAAAAAAAAAAAATATTCTAAAAATTTACCCTAAAAATCATTATTGCCAAAAAAATAATTAACAGCAACATCATTTTAAAATATTATCACCGTATTCACCCTTGCAGATATTTTAGTTCTTACTTGGCTATTCTAATTTCTTGCGAATCAACTGTGCAACATTCCCTGAAATACAGCAAACACCAACCAATCTAGGTTCAGTATCGCCTTACAACCCCCCTCTCAAAGCGCCGTACGTGCAGAGAGCGTGTATGGCATTATAATGATCCGTACCGCCTGAAGATCGTGTTCAAGATACCTTGATTGTCGGCTATACCTCGACTTGGACGGACTAAATGACCCTTGCAGTCGATAGGCCTAAAAACCCAAATAACCAAATTTCTTCGAATTTCAACAGAGTAAGCAGAGGTCTGGGAATATACCTAGATTTCTCCAGGCAACACGACAAGAAATTCAGGTGATCACACCATCGAAAGGTAGAAGAGGGGAGAAGGCATTTGTACGACATACTTATAATTGTTGGTGTAAATATTATGCTGCTTACAGGAGGAAGTTGGCAGTAGAGAGGAGAGCCCGTTTTCTAAATATTGTCCAGAAAATCGCATTTCCAGCAGTCAACCAACCATAATGCTCTCCGTTCTTATCGTTCTCCCTTCTTAGTATTCGTATCTTGTAACATCAATACGTCTATGTCTTCCGTTTTCTTTCATCACTCAATGTATTTTCTTCTTGTTATTTCATGGTTAACCACTGCTTATTGTGTGGCTATAGGCCTACCAACTGCTAGAAGAATCATTGAGGCCATTAAAGTCAGAGTATAGAGCCATCTGCCGAAAAATCTTGAAAACAACTTCAAGCGTTTATTTCTAACACCATACACGCGCGCTCACTTGTTCAAGGGTTCTATCTGATAAGAACACTCATATTTTGTTCCAATGCCTCGTATACCCCATTCAAAAACCCATCTCCTCCGTCGTGTTGACAGTATACTTTCCAAACTGTCATTCCGCGCTCACCCAGCGCATACGCCAGCATCTCACAGCACGAGTACCACTATACAGTTTAAGACTCTACGTCATAAGGGTAGTTGAAATGCGTTCCGCACGTGAGACGCAAGGGCTGTTTCCGGCCAGTCCATACGACTGTACTGTATGATTCGCTACGACAAATGTGTGGATGAAGACAGTGAGCGAATACAGGTGAGTTTAAATTCTATCGTTTCGGTATGCGCACAAGCCTCCTAAGGGCACGTTAGAAAGAATAAAACTCGGAAGCTCTCACCTGTATGTATTCACCATCCAGAACCACACACACACACACACACATATACCCATTCGGGTAGTCACTTCTTTACCAAATGGCGTCCTAGTTAAGTCTCCTCGTTGTATATCAACTGACTTACATGTCTTTCTTGTATCTCCCCTGATGATGTGATTATTAAACGAAAGTGCACTTGGGAACTTATTGTGTATCACTTCCCCGGTGACTCACAGGGATATATATATATATATATATATATATATATATATATATATATATATATATATATATATATATATATATATATATATATCAATTTGTTTGTAGTCTAGTGTACCCTTGAAAACTCTTGCTGCCTCGCCCGCTGCCGTCTTCACTGCCTCAGTCAGGTTACCACTGTTAATTTCCGGCTCCTCATTTTCCGTGTTCGTCTCCTCGTTTTTTGAACTAGTTTTTTTTTTTGCCACCACCCCTCACCCCCTTCCATTTCGTTCTTATTTATCACATTACTCGGCACAATTCTGGGATATTTATGAGCGCTGTCCTCTAATGTTTATATCATTATTTGAGTTGATCACTATTCTTACCATACTGATTTCATTTCACCGGTAATACTTACAGCAATAATACAAATCGTAATTATTATCATCGTCACTATTATGACTACGATCAACACTGCAGCCACCAACCAAGGGAGGAGTCAGGTTATATATTAAACGAGTGTGATTACTATTTGTGGCTTACGGGACGAGTTTTACACTCGTGTTGCCCAGTCATTTAACCTTGAATATATGTACCAGTCTTTGCTCCAATGTGTGTACACACACACACACACCAGGCAGGTACCTACTCATCGACCAGCCCCAAAAGAAGGATGAACATCTGGGATTGGCTCTGGGCAGACTAACGCGCCCAGGATTTGAGCCTATGAGGGCCGACCCCAGACAGACCCATGGCCAGCAACGGAGGAGGAGGAGGAGGAGGAGAAGGATAAGCAGACACACAGGTGACGGAGGGTACGAGAACAGGACGGTAACAAAGCCAAAGAGATCGAAATATAAGGGGCTTGAGGGACATCAACACCCCAAGCGGGCAAGATGTGTGCAACTGATAAAAAGAACCGGATCTGTGTGTTATATGGGGGTAGACGGGCTCTGGTCTCAGTACATTTATACGTGACTGCAAGAGTAGATGTGTGCATACGAGGCCATTTTTCGTTGTTCCTGACGCTGCTAGACAAATTGGAAACGCATCATTCTATATTCAACATAAAAATCGACAACTCTGTGGTTAAAGCTTCCTTCAGACATAATTCTGAGGTTCGATGAAGTACGATACACACGATTTTCAGGTCAGGTCTGCTAAGAGGCTCGTCTGCAAAGATATAAGGTGAGGCGCCCACAGCTAGACAGACGTCTGGATAAGCGCTAGCTGACCCGAGAATGGGCAATCAATGCTGACGTGGAGGTCCTACGGTACAATGCTGACATGGAGGTCCTTCGGTACAATGCTGAGGTGGAGGTTCTTCGGTACAATGCTGAGGTGGAGGTCCTTCGGTACAATGCTGAGGTGGAGGTCCTTCGGTACAATGCTGAGGTGGAGGCCCTTCGGTACAATGCTGAGGTGGAGGTCCTTCGGTACAGTGCTGACGTGGAGGTCCTTCGGTACAATTCTGACGTGGAGGTCCTACGGTACAATGCTGAGGTGGAGGTCCTTCGGTACAATGCTGAGGTGGAGGTCCTTCGGTACAATACTGACGTGGAGGTCCTTCGGTACAATGCTGACGTGGAGGTCCTTCGGTACAATGCTGACGTGGAGGTCCTTCGGTACAATGCTGACGTGGAGGTCCTTCGGTACAGTGCTGAGGTGGAGGTCCTTCGGTACAATGCTGACGTGGAGGTCCTACGGTACAATGCTGAGGTGGAGGTCCTTCGGTACAATGCTGACGTGGAGGTCCTTCGGTACAATGCTGAGGTGGAGGTCCTTCGGTACAATGCTGAGGTGGAGGTCCTTCGGTACAATGCTGACGTGGAGGTCCTTCGGTACAATGCTGACGTGGAGGTCCTTCGGTACAATGCTGACGTGGAGGTCCTTCGGTACAATGCTGACCAAACTGGCAATAATGGCTTCTTAATATTTTTCCAGGAATAGGCAACAAATGGGTAGAAAATAAGTGAGTTAGAAAAAAAAAATAATGTATGAATACGATGTACAATTCTCGGTTTACGCCCTAATTTACGCCCGACAATACTCATTTGTCCTTCATGTAAACAACACCTGAGTGCGATGATGGTACGACCCATAGGATTGATGATGGCCCAGCCTGCGACCCTGACTCTCGAAGTGTAAGGTCATAAGGCCAGGTCATCACAAACTGGGCTAGGTCAGGCTGGTTAGGTCTTCATCCGTTACCACGTGCGTTAAACATGCGCTGCGAGAGAGAAAATTGTGAGAATATATCAAAATAAATGATCTACCTTGGGAGGAAATCCTGAACCACACTTTGCTCACAATCGCACATATCTTACGACAGCCATTTTCGCAAAATACACACGTAACTGAAATATGAAGAAAATATATATATATCTTTTTGTCACCTTTCGCCCTTCGTCTCTCTCTCTCTCTCTCTCTCTCTCTCTCTCTCTCTCTCTCTCTCTCTCTCTCTCCTTCTATCTGCAAGAAAGGGGAGAACTCCGTCTGGCAACATCACCCACCGAGTTTCCAGTTACTTATATATTCAAAGGCTCATTAACAAGCTCAGAAACTAGCCATCCAGCCACCAGCAACCTCGGGAAAAACAGGCAAATTGTTCATAATTTGCCTCGGTTTCCTGAGGAGCTGTAGACACAACGACTTGTTGGACACGATATTAGACTCTGGACCGCAACTCTGTCTGGCCCGGCAACATCCAACGGCTTCCACCACCGCGCGCTCGGGGGCGAGCGCACGTAAATATGTCCTAACTCCTGAGCACGACCAGTACGACCCACGAGCACGGCGAGGACGACTTGTTAGCACGACAGTACGACCTTTGAGAACGATGGGACGACGACTGAGTACGATATTCGACGCGTAAAAGGTCGTAACGATGGCCAGTTCTTAAGGCCCCCAACCCTGGATTTAAGATTTAGGTCATAGTGTCATCATGACTACGACTACTGTGGGACCAGCTGGGGAACCACGACCACCGTAGGACCAGCTGGGGAACCATGGTCACCACAGGACCAGCTGGGAAACATGACCACAGTAAGAAAAGCTGTGGAACCATGACCAACGTAGCACCAGCTGGGGAACCACGACTACCGTAGGACCAGCTGGGGAACCACGACCACCGTAAGACCAGCTGGGAACCATGACCAACGTAGCACCAGCTGGGGAACCATGACCAATGTAAAACCAGCTGGGAACCATGACCAACGTAGCACCAGCTGGGGAACCACGACCACAGTAGGACCAGCTGGGGAACCATGACCACCGTAAGACCAGCTGGGAACCATGACCAATGTAAAACCAGCTGGGAACCATGACCAACGTAGCACCAGCTGGGGAACCACGACCACAGTAGGACCAGCTGGGGAACCATGACCACCGTAAGACCAGCTGGGAACCATGACCAATGTAAAACCAGCTGGGAACCATGACCAATGTAAAACCAGCTGGGAACCATGACCAACGTAGCACCAGCTGGTGAACCACGACCACAGTAGGACCAGCTGGGAACCATGACCAACGTAGCACCAGCTGGGGAACCATGACCAATGTAAAACCAGCTGGGAACCATGACCAACGTAGCACCAGTTGCTCTACGGAGGCGCTGGTGGACTGTACGCACGCACCTCACCTCCTCCCGATGGTGGAACACCCAGTCCAGCTCTGGGCGCGGCGGGGCCCAGCTTAATGAAGGCCCCCCCAAGCCCCTGAAACTCACCAGCGGGAGAAAGTTCAAAGTAACTTTTTTTTTTTTTTCCTTTGTGTCAGAATATATGATACAGCTGCCTTGTTATTACTGTGTTGACACTTCACCTGGTGCGGGGAGAGAGAGAGAGAGAGAGAGAGAGAGAGAGAGAGAGAGAGAGAGAGAGAGTCACGAAGGACGAGATGTGTGAGCTACGAGCGTGGTGTCAAGTGTGCATGCGTGAGATGGTGGGATCGTGCGTTCGTGGACTGAGAGCCAGCAGCCCCAGGTGTGGGTGAGGGAGGAAGAGGACACAGCTACCGGGAGCCAGTGCCAGCGACACCTCACACTAGTGCCCGGCGGCTCACTGCGCGCAGCCGTCGCTCGCCCTCCCGATACATACCCAGGCGGGAAGGAGCGGTCGGGGCAGTACCGACCTCCCTGGTCGGCGGCTGTCTACCACCCACTGAGAGAGAGAGAGAGAGAGAGAGAGAGAGAGAGAGAGAGAGAGAGAGAGAGAGTTCCTGCACTGTTGTAACACGACGGTAGTGACAGTCAGAGTAGTGCGCCCCCCTCCCTTCCTCACTGCACGGTACAGAGGAGACACGACCAGTACCATCTGGCGGGAGCTCTGCCTGACGATGACTCGTCTCGTCAAGCACACACACACACACACACACACACACACTTAACAACCAGCAGCTTCGTATTCTCTCTCTCTCTCTCTCTCTCTCTCTCTCTCTCTCTCTCTCTCTCTCTCTCTCTCTCGGGGAAACCACGTAATCTAAACACTTCCCCCCCCCCCCACCTTTTAATCCCTCACCTCTCTGACTCCACCCTCTGCACTAGTTCGCTTCCCTCGATTTCCCTTTAGTAAATCAAACTCATATTTAGTAATTAAACTCATATTTCTATTCTTCCCCTTTGGTCTTGCGGTTTGTCTGCGATCATCTTTTTTTTTTCGCTTCTACTTTGGAGACTCCAGTCACGAACAAAAGCCCACATCAAAACCCGGACATGAGAAGAAATATAGAGAAGTTAATAAAAGGCATTAAAAAAAAAGACAGGGGATAGTATTTACGTATATTAGAGAAAGTGAAAAAAAACTGTCTTTTACAACGTGCTAAAGAGTTTTAAAGCTTCGAGGTGTAGGAGGAGAAACGATGAACAAAAATGATTAAAACGGCCCATCCTCGAGTCTCCAACGGCCAGCCACACAGTTCTCATGTGACGCAGCAGAAGCTTACCGAGTATGGCGCGGTCCATATTAATCTTAACCAGTTTCCTCTCCTTAATGATCTGGTTCAAACCGTCAGCCACTTTGCACTCCAAACCGTCACGAACGCTGCCCTAACGCAATGGTCCAATTTGTTTCCACCTCTACTCCTGCACGCTATACCCACATAATCTCTCCCTCAACACCACCTTCTAATCGACAATATTGCCATTTTAACAGGACCGAACTGCAATAATTTACGAAAATTCCCTTCTCCTTATCCCTAGGAAGATTACTGCTTCTCCGGACGATGCTTCTGTCTCTACAGAGCGAATAGCACAGGTTATTTTAGCGGGAATGGAAAGCATACGTACCCTCTTCCTCTGACATTTGCCTCTCCGTCTTATTCTGAAGCTCTTTGGGCCAAGAGACTTAGCATATCGAACCCAAATAACTTCTTTCGTTGATCATATTCATCTTTCATCACGCCAAATATTGCAAATATGTCTCTGAGGCGCACAGCTTCCATAACCAGTGTTACAACCACTGCTCTTCCAGTGTGTTTCTGGTCTTTGGTCAAAAACATTCCTTAACAGCTTCTGCTATCCTATCTCCCCTTCGGATTTTCTATATTGAAGATATTATAACACGTCCTATTGACAAAGCAACTCATTCCTGTTCTGGTCTCTCGCTTCTTAGCTCCATCTTGAACAAGTGTAACGTTCCCTCATACCTTGATGAACCTCTTTACTGCTCCCATGACCTTCTCTGTAATCCACTCCCGGGAGCTTAAGCATTTCCTTCTCTCTCAGGACACAAAGCGAGGCGCATGCAGCAGATGGTATCTCCCACACCCCCTCGTCCTTTGAAGGAATGTACACCTGAACATGCGCCTGTGCTTGCTCGTCTATTCTGCTTCACTGTGTAAAACCAGAACTATTTCTTCCGCTTGGAAGATGAGCATTGGCGCCGCCCATCCTACCAAACAGTGTGACAACCCTAACCCTTCGAACTATCGCCCTTGCTGCTTAAACTTCAACGATCTCAGAAAGCCTGTGATTCTCCCTACAGGCCACTTCACATCAGCGTCCCTCTCTCGAAAAAGCCAGTCCTTGACGATGACTGGTGTACAGAAGATGGAGGAATCCTGCTGCCTTAACTATGTAGTCATCTCATCGCCGCCTCCATCATGGGGATACGACGTGGTAGCTACGGTGTGTGTGTGTATGTGTGTGGCAATTGCCTCATCCGGTGGCAGGTCTTCGAGACGGATATATGAGGAGATAAGGTACACATGACCCTCGATGAGCGATGGTGAAATCGCTTGACCTCAAGCGACCGGACGTTACGGCATTCGAGGCGACGCATCGCTGCTCCAACCTTATAATGACAGTGACGAGTGAGAAGACACATGAGCGCCCCTACATCTGCTAGTTATAATGTTCACGAAACAAGTGAGCGTTCGACCAGATCGTAATCGGAAATTCAGCCGACTTCTTCATAGCCTGAGGAACGTGCATATGAGACCTCTCAATGGCATCAACACAAACCCGCGTATCCATAGGTAGCGCACATTGATATGTTTATGCACACCAGGTGTAAAGTAGGTCCTCGGGAATTTAAGAGCTTAAAACTGTGGTGTTTCCCAAGCGAGGCTACGTACGGGCTAGGGCGGGCTGCTGTCAGACGTGAGGAAGATTTCTGAGAGGACAGACGGCCTATCTGTCTGACGCTGTCGTTCCCTCTGAGGACATACCAGCAGCCTAAGGACACGCCTCCTGGCACACCCGCTGCTTCCAAGAGGACCTACCAACCTTCACGGAGGAGGAAGTCTATACTCGGAAGGTTACAGCGACGTGTGGTGTCGATAAGAAGTCAGAGAAGCCGAGATCTAGAGAGTGGAGCACTGCCCAAGATGTGAGCATCCTGAAGGTGCGGTAGAATGTGGCCAGCGGCGGGCAGTGCCAGAGGAGGTAAGGGAGAGATGGTCACCTCTCTGGCTGCCACTATATGACCGCCGCTTGTGAAGAGGGAACTATTTGATAGTTAATCGCTGTCTTCAGGACTGCGTCTCCACAGGTCATTTTCTTTTATCATACACACATTCTACTACAGACTTGAAGACCCCCTTGCTTGGCTTCAAGTCAAAGACAGTCCCATAACACAATACACTCTACAGATGTCGACAATTTAGTGAAACTCTGCTTCACACAAACGCTGAGTATCATGTGTATCTTAGGAAATATCACCGAATACGACGGTAAGCCATTTTGTTTAGAGATATACTCTCAAGGCGTATTGGGCTAAGATCCTGAGATCCCTGCTTCAGAACAGTTAACTCTACAGTCGAGTGGGGCGTGTGTGTGTGTGTGTGTGTGTGTGTGTGTGTGTGTGTGTGTGTGTGTGTGTGTGTGTGTGTACTGGAAGATTTCCCCCCAGGGAGGTACGCCGTCAACGAATTTAAGTGTTTACGAGATCCATCTTACTGGACTACCGGACGAGAGGAACTCGTTGGGTTCCCATATCAAGTGGTGTGTGTGTGTACCTCATATGTACTACCCTACACAGATGATACGCCTCGGCGACAGAACCCTGTCATCACTGTGAAAATATATGAGTGTCACCCATACACAATGGTCAGGTAGGCCGCCAAATTCCAACCACCGTATAACGTGTCATTTTCGACGTTACGTAACGACGAGACCCCCCCGAATTCAGCTGAATCTTCATACGCGTCACGCTACCTATAATGCCGCGTGTGATGGCATGGATGTTACAGGGAAGAGAGAGAGAGAGAGAGAGAGAGAGAGAGAGAGAGAGAGAGAGAGAGAGAGAGAGAGAGAGAGAGAGAGAGAGAGAGAAGGGAAAAATATCGAATCTGCGAAAACTTCAACACCAGAGACGGCAACGGAGCTAGAAATTTCAAGGTATGACCTGACGCAGTGAAGAGAGAGAGAGACACACACACACACACACACCCTCAACCTCGGTGATATAAGTGACTGATTTATTACACTGTGTTGCGGTGTGGTTAGGGCGGAAGCCCAGTCATTTAGGACACGAGTCCGCGACACTTAGGGCCGTCTCCTTACGTCTGCTCGACGCACCAGGGCAACGGCGACAAACCCGTGCAGGGACGTGGCGGTCACGTCTTGCGCGGCGCGTCGTCGACGTCTGCAAGACTCCCTCCCTCCTTCCCTCCTTGGGAAACGCCTCCGTTCACCTCCCGGCGTTGTACCTCTTGAGGACAGAACTTCTCACAACAAACATTAAGTGCCTCTATGTTCAGTGCCTCACCTCCGCTGCCTGAGGACTTTTATAATGAATTCTATCCCCCTCACTAATCCAAGATGATAATTAAATCTTTCCCCCTCACTTATCCAAGATGATAATTAAATCTATCCCTTCACTTATCCAAGATGATAATCAAATCTATCCCTTCACTTATCCGAATGATAATCAAATCTATCCCCCTCATTAATCCAAGATGATACTTAAATCTATCCCTTCACTTATCCAAGATGATAATTAAATCTATCCACCTCACTTATCCAAGATGAAAATTAAATCTATCCCCCTCACTAATCCAAGATGATAATTAAATCTATCCCCCTCACTTATCCAAGATGATAATTAAATCTATCCACCTCATTAATCCAAGGTGATAATTAAATCTATCCCCCTCACTAATCCAAGATGACAAATCTATCTCTTCACTTGTCCAAGATGATAATTAAATCAATCCCCCTCATTAATCCAAGGTGATAATCAAATCTATCCACCTCACTTATCCAAGACATAACGTAGACTTCTGTGTCGAGCTATCTACACAACACCATGAACTCCAGTTCCAGTTTTTGTGAGGCTAGGGAAAAATACATACACCCTCCAGACACCGCCCCCCCCTCCCACACACACACATTCCTAAACAATAGCCAGTTTAAAAAAAGAACATTTCAAGTAGACTTATATAAATATGATTCCTTATAATCATTCGTCCTTTACCACTTTAATACACAATTTAGTCGTACATTGTCTATTAATCATTTTGATATGTGCGATTTGAGGACTAATTGTAATGATATGATAATAATAGTAATAACCGTTATTATTTCCATTATCAATAGAAACAACGATTTGTATCATTTTGTTATAATAATGATAATGATAATTATCATCACTATTATTATTATTATTATTATTATTATTATTATTATTATTATCATTATTATGATAATGATAATTATTATCACTATTATTATCATTATTATTATTATCATTATTATTGTCATACAGAACTCATGAGTAAAATGAATGAAATAAATAAAAAATATAAAGATAAAAAAGTGTGGTTGAGAGACCAGAAGAGGGTGTTTTGAAATAGTTTGAACATATGGAGAGAATAAGTGAGGAAAGACTGATAAAGAGGATGGATATATGTGACAGAAGTGGAGGGAACAAGAAGTGGGAGACCAAATTGGAGGTGGAAGGATGGAGTAAAACGGTTTTGAGCGATCGGGGCCTGAACATACAAGAGGGTGAGATGTGTGCCAGGAATAGAGTGATATGGAGCGATGTGGTATACCGGGGTCGACGTGCTGTCAATGAACTGAAACAGGGCATGTGAAGCGTCTGGGGTAAACCATGGAAAGTTCTGTGGGGCCTGGATATAGATAGGGAGCTGTAGTTTCGGTGCATTACACATGACAGCTAGAGACTGAGTGTGAACGAACGTGGCCTTATTGTCGGTTTCCCAAAAGGTACCTCGCTGAAGCATATTATATACATATATAGAGGCGATCATAGCCTCGTGGTAGCGCTCCCGCCTGTTGCACAGGGGTCCCGGGTTTGATCCTGGCTGTTGGAGGTTTGTATGTTCTGTGAAGGTGCGCGTTCATATGCACTTTGTGTGTGTGTATACACACACACACACACACACACACACATATATATATATATATATATATATATATATATATATATATATATATATATATATACACACAAACATACTCGCCATTTCCCGCGTTAGTGAGGTAGCGTTACATATAAGAAAAAAGGTCACTGCTTCACCTTAAACCCCAAAATTTTAGGTTGCCTTAAAACTTCCGCTACTCGGGTGGAAGACAATGGCATTGTTGTTCCAGTACATATCTCTTGACACATTATCTCTCCTCAGTCATCCTGACGAAAACATTTTGTACCTCACTTTATTGTTATAATTATCATCATTACTGCATGAATATTATCATTATTACTGTATGACTGGTATCATTACTATATTATCATCATTACTGTAGGAATTATCATTATAATTATTATTATTATTATTATTATTATTATTATCATTATTATTATCATTATTATTATTATCATTATTATTATTAGTAGTAGTAGAAGTAGTAGTAGTAATAGTAGTTGTTGTAGTATCACTGACATTATCATTATTATCATTAATATTATCATTATCATTATTGTCATAATTTGTTAATACAGGAATGCAGATACACACACATACAAATGTGGAACTCTCTCCCTGTATTGTGTAAACATATCTATTTATTCCCTTTCTCTCACAAACATACTCACCAGCCTTGAGTTAGTGTGTGTGTGTGTGTGTGTGTGTGTGTGTGTGTGTGTGTGTGTGTTTGCACACACAAGAGACGGAGCCAAACGAGTGTAAAACTCTCTTCCTGCAACACACACACACACACACACACAAACACCTGGACAACGATCGGCCAATCGGCGTCCGATTGGGTACGCCCGCTCATTTATGGGTGAGCAGAGGCAATCAGGGATAAGGAAACTCGACCTAAAGGTTACCTCGCCTGGCTGGCAATCAAAAACCCCCCACGTCCTTGCTACAACCTACCTACCTGTGAGCGCCCGCGCTAATTACAACGCCTCGGATTGACTTTTAAAAGACTTTTATCCATCTGTTCCATTTCAAAACTTTTTCTTTTACTTGACCGATTTTATTAGCTTTTGTTTTCATTATAGGATAAATCTTTTTTTTTTTTTTTAGCCCGTTTTCTGTGCATATTAAGACAAATATTAGGGGACACTTGGTTTAGAAAACTAACACATTGACTTATATTATCTTAATTCGTAATCCCCTGGACGCGACCCTGGACGCGATCGCACTATCGAACTCAGGGATCGTACCGTTAAGCACAATGATCGCACTATCGAACTCAAAGATCGTACAGTTAAAGCTCAGAGATCGCACTATCGAACTCAAAGATCGTACCGTTAAACCTCAGAGATCGCACTATCGAACTCAAGGATCGTACCGTTAAACCTCAGAGATCGCACTGCCGCACTCAGGGATCGTATTATCGTAGTGGCCCATGGGGGGGTTTCCAAGTTCCCATTCTCTCTCTCTCTCTCTCTCTCTCTCTCTCTCTCTCTCTCTCTCTCTCTCTCTCTCTCTCTCTCTCTCTCTCCCTCCAGTAGACAACCGACCGACCGGTGTGGTAGCGCGCCGGGCTGGTGGTAGGCGGGCGGGGCGACGGCGTTACCTCTCTCTCTCTCCACGGGGCTTGTCTCTTTCCTCTCCCTAATTGGGTCCAGTACTGCTCAAAAACCCCCCCATACTACCCACCCCTCTTTTCTCTCCCCCTCCTTTTTCTAAGGGTAATGCTGCCCCACGCGCTAGGGGACTCGCTGCTCCTCCTCCCCCGTGTGTGTGTGTGTGTATACAAGGGGGTTGGTTGGGGTTGGGGAGGGAGAAAACACCAAGTTCTCCGTCCACATATTGATCTTGTTTCTGGCTCTTTATTGATTTTAGTTCTGGCTCTTTACTGATCTTATTTCTGGCTCTTTACTGATTCTATTTCTGGCTCTTAATTTACCTTATTTCTGGCATTTTACTGATCTTATTTCTGGCTCTTTACTGATTCTATTTCTGGCTCTTTACTGATTCTATTTCTGGCTCTAGATTTATCTTATTTCTGGCTCTTTACTGATCTTATTTCTGGCTCTTTACTGATTCTATTCTGGCTCTTTATTGATCTTATTTCTGGCTCGTTATCGATTTGATATCTGGCTCTTTACTTATCTTATTTCTGCTTCTTTATTGATTCTATTTCTGGCTCTCTACTGATCTTATTCTTGGATCTTTACTTATTCTATTTCTGTCTCTTTATTGATCTTATTTCTGGTTCTTTACTTATCTTACTTCTGGCTCTTTATTAACCTTATTTCTGGCTCTTTATTGATATAATTTCTGACTCTTTATTGATCATATTTCAGACTATTGATCTTCTTTCTGGCTCTTTACTGATCTTATTTCTGGCTCTTTGTTGATCTTATTTCTGACTATTGATCATATTTCTGGCTCTCTATTGGTCTTATTTCTGGCTCTTTATTGATCTTATTTCAGGCTCTTTAATTATCATATTTCTGGCGCTTTAATTATCTTATTTCTGGTCTTTACTGCTCTTATTTCTGGCTCTTTATTTATCTTATTTCTGGTCTTTACTGCTCTTATTTCTGGCTCTTTATTTATCTTATTTCTGGTCTTTACTGCTCTTATTTCTGGCTCTTTATTTATCTTATTTCTGGTCTTTACTGCTCTTATTTCTGGCTCTTTCAAAGCAAAATTAGTTGGGTTATCAGAGTCGTTACTCTCTATTCACTTACTTTCTCAAGAAATTCAAAATGATGTAAAAGCAGTGAAGATAACTGAATAAATAATACAGCAAATAGATAAAACACGCTATAAGACCACAGAGAAGATAAAAAGAAGTTAATAACTCTTTAGAAGAATTGAAATACAAATAACTGTTATAAAATACACTAAAATCAAATAATAGTATATTTTCCATACTCGTTTCGCCGTTTCCCGCCTTAGCGAGAGAGCGCCAGGAACAGAATAATGTTTTATTACTAACGCAATACATAGTATACTGTACCCCAAACCAGACGACCATTCAAAATACTTTACATGGAAGCCTCCGGGCGAAACTCGCCCGTAATAATCTACTTATTTTCATGCGACTCTGATATCAAAACAGATGTTTCAATACTGTTGTGGAAGCGAGAGTGACACGGTTATATTTACAATCATTCCAGGACCAATTTCGATGCGTGTCTTTTTGGGTTACACAGTACCTTCCCCTAGGCTCCTGCAGCCCAGAGCTAAGGTGCTTCCAGAAGCGGGGGAATGCAGGAGCCTTGACGAGACTGCAGGCCTACGCTGAAAGTGACTTTCTACCTATCGAGTAACCTTGAGTGAGCGGGGTTAGGTAAGAACGGTGTAAAACACACACACACACACACACAGGAATATATATATATATATATATATATATATATATATATATATATATATATATATATATATATATATATATATATATCCCTGGGGATAGGGGAGAAAGAATACTTCCCACGTATTCCCTGCGTGTCGTAGAAGGCGACTAAAAGGGGAGGGAGCGGGGGGCTGGAAATCCTCCCCTCTCACTTTTTTTTTTAATTTTCCAAAAGAGGGAACAGAGAAGGGGCCCAGGTGAGGATATTCCCTCAAGGGCCTAGTCCTCTGTTCTCAACGCTACCTCGCTAATGCGGGAAATGGCGAATAGTATGAAAGAAAAAAGAAAGATATATATATATATATTAACAAATGCGGTTTGTTTCTGGCGCTAACGCAAAAAGCCAGCACGCCCATGCGTGAGCGAGGCAGAAGGCGGGAAAAAAAAAAAAAAAGCCACCTGGGGCAAAGGAAAGACACCTGACAGCCAGTGAAGTGCCGGCTCACTCGCGCCCCCCCTCCACGATATACCCAGGCGGGGGGGGGGGTTCCGGTCATATACCTGCCTGGTCAGTGGCTGCCTACCTACGTACCTGCCCAGAGAGAGAGAGAGAGAGAGAGAGAGAGAGAGAGAGAGTGTGTGGAGGGCGGGGGAAGAGGGGGTTCGGCTTGAGATGTGCTTATGTATGCACACAATGAGGAGGAGGAGGAGGAGGGGCGCCGCGCTGGGATGGGGTGTGAGGCGGAGAGACTAGCCACTGAGATGCTTCAAGTCTGCGAGGAAACATTGTGACCATCTCGTATCCAAAGACGGAGAACGTAGGGATGTATATGGCGAGGGGGGAAAGCCAGGAAACAAGGACACACAAGGCAGAGGGGAGAAAAGTAAGAGGGAATATATATATATATATATATATATATATATATATATATATATATATATATATATATATATATTACATATATATATATATATATATATATATATATATATATATATATATATATATATATATATATATATATATTATCCCTGGGGATAGGGGAGAAAGAATACTTCCCACGTATTCCCTGCGCGTCCTAGAAGGCGACTAAAAGGGGAGGGAGCGGTTGGAAATCCTTCCCTCTCGTTTTTAATTTTCCAAAAGACGGAACAGAGAAGGGGGCCAAGTGAGGATATTCTCTCAAAGGCTCAGTCCTCTGTTCTTAACGCTACCTCGCTAACGCGGGTAATAACGAATAGTATATATATATATATAGGTAAATGTGAATAAGAGCAAGGTTATTAGGTACGGGTAATTACGAATAGTATATATATATATATAGGTAAATGTGAATAAGAGCAAGGTTATTAGGTACAGTAGGGTTGAGGGTCAAGTCAATTGGGAGGTGAGTTTGAATGGAGAAAAACTGGAGGAAGTGAAGTGTTTTAGATATCTGGGAGTGGATCTGGCAGCGGATGGAACCATGGAAGCGGAAGTGGATCATAGGGTGGGGGAGGGGGCGAAAATTCTGGGAGCCTTGAAGAATGTGTGGAAGTCGAGAACATTATCCCGGAAAGCAAAAATGGGTATGTTTGAAGGAATAGTAGTTCCAACAATGTTGTATGGTTGCGAGGCGTGGGCTATGGATAGAGTTGTGCGCAGGAGGATGGATGTGCTGGAAATGAGATGTTTGAGGACAATGTGTGGTGTGAGGTGGTTTGATCGAGTAAGTAACGTAAGGGTAAGAGAGATGTGTGGAAATAAAAAGAGCGTGGTTGAGAGAGCAGAAGAGGGTGTTTTGAAATGGTTTGGGCACATGGAGAGAATGAGTGAGGAAAGATTGACCAAGAGGATATATGTGTCGGAGGTGGAGGGAACGAGGAGAAGAGGGAGACCAAATTGGAGGTGGAAAGATGGAGTGAAAAGGATTTTGTGTGATCGGGGCCTGAACATGCAGGAGGGTGAAAGGAGGGCAAGAAATAGAGGGAATTGGAGCGATGTGGTATACAGGGGTTGACGTGCTGTCAGTGGATTGAATCAAGGCATGTGAAGCGTCCGGGGTAAACCATGGAAAGCTGTGTAGGTATGTATATTTGCGTGTGTGGACGTGTGTATGTACATGTGTATGGGGGGGGTTGGGCCATTTCTTTCGTCTGTTTCCTTGCGCTACCTCGCAAACGCGGGAGACAGCGACAAAGTATAAAAATATATATATATATATATATATATATATATATATATATATATATATATATATATTATATATACTTTTATATATATAATATATATATATATATATATATATATATATATATATATATATATATATATATATATATATATACATATTTTTTTTTTTTCTTTCTTTCATACTATTCGCCATTTCCCGCATTAGCGAGGTAGCGTTAAGAACAGAGGACTGGGCCTTAGAGGGAATATCCTCACCTGGCCCCCTTCTCTGTTCCTTCTTTTGGAAAATTAAAAAAAAAAAAAACGAGAGGGGAGGATTTCCAGCCACCCGCTCCCTCCCCTTTTAGTCGCCTTCTACGACACGCAGGGAATACGTGGGAAGTATTCTTTCTCCCCTATCCCCAGGGATAATATATATATATATATATATATATATATATATATATATATATATATATATATATATATATATATATATCCACAAAATATGAATTGACAGAACGAGACATACGTAACGAAAGGTTGAGGGGTACGTGGTACGAGAAACTTCATGACAAAAATAATGACAAAATTCTGATGAGGAAAAGACGGAAAAGAAAGAAAGGGAGAGAGGAAAAGATGAGGGATGAAAAAAAAGAAGGGAGAAAATCCACGGGAGGGAGAGTACTGGACTGGAAAATAAGTGCGTGTGAGCAGGCCTGGACCACGGGCAGTGCTTGTGGACGAAGTGTGACGTGAAAAGGGAAGGTATCTGGAGGCGGTGAAGAAACTGAATGGCACCAAGATTACGCAGGGGGGACTTTGATGACTGGTTGGTCTCCTTGTAGGTCGAGGGAGGGAGGGAGGGAGGGGGGGGAGTATTACTCCCTCCAGAGGGGGAGGGTTGCCACAGGGAGGAAGGGGAGGGTGCTCTGTGAGGAGGGAGGGGTGGGTAAGTGTGTATGAGCGTGACTTGAGGGAGGTTTGCCTCCGAAGGAGCAGGACTTGAGATGGTCAGTCATCTACTCTCTCTCTCTCTCTCTCTCTCTCTCTCTCTCTCTCTCTCCCTCTCTCTCTCTCTCTCTCTCTCTCTCTCTCTCTATCTATCTATCTATCTATCTATCTATCTATCTTGATGTTCTAACGTGTAAGCCTTTGAGTACGATGGTATAACCCTGGAGCATGGATGATACGAACCTTTGAGCCCAATGGCCTCGATGGTTAGCAAAGTTAGCTACCCTGAGCAAGCCTAACGAGAACTATGGCGGTGTCCAGCTGTGGGGGAGGCCATCAAAGAATACCCAAATTAAGTGAAAACACGTCGCCCCAGGTGTGTAGCGAGAACGGTTAAAGACAGAGGTACGGCAGCCTGGCAATGACGGTTAAATAAGAGACGCGGTACAGCACCCTAGAGTGTGTACCGGTGGGTGGTACACTCCCGGTCCAAAAGAGGCGGGTCAGATGGGAAGAGTTCCCCAGCTGAGCGAACGGAGACGCCCCGGGACCCCGAGGGAGTGGAACAGGACTTGTGGGGGAGGATGGGGGGTAATGTAGCGACCTCTGTAACATCTGAAGTTATAATTATCCGACCAGCATCGCAACGCAAGCTCGGCTTACTCCAGCACAACCCCAGCCTGTGTGCCCCACGGGATTTAATAAGCACTATCTTATCGGTAGCAATTTCTCCGCCTGTGCATCGCCCAGTGGTAGGTAGGTAGGTAGGTAGGTAGGTAGGTAGGTAAGACTCAGGGGACATGACACTTGTGTACAGAGCTCCGGGACGAGGAAGCAACGAACAAGCGCTGTTGCCCTACCAGTAAACAAACGGTCTGGCACACTTTAAGAATCCCGCCACAGATTTCACAACAGCACCTTGTGTCACAAGACGGGGCTGCCTGCCTGCTTGCTTGCTTGGCTGGCTGGTCAGTTCCCAGAAATAAATTTCAGATGAGAGATCTCGTCTGGCTCTTCTATGCTGGCCGGTCGGGAGTTCGAAGAAAGCCTGCGTGAAGAGTGCAACACTACCTTTAATTAGTTTAATGACTGGGATGCGTTCCTATGGATGTGTGCCGTCTTGTTTGGTTCTACCATGAAAGATATCTCCGGGACTTGGTCAAGCAGAAATGTACCCACAAATCCTCACACATTTCCGTAATATATATATATATATATATATATATATATATATATATATATATATATATATATATACAGAGAGAGAGAGAGAGAGAGAGAGAGAGAGAGAGAGAGAGAGAGAGAGAGAGAGAGAGAGAGAGAGGAAAAAAAATCCATAAAAAAAATAAGTTCACGAAGGATCAATATCGACACATGCTCCTGGTGATACGTCACCGTTATGTGCTCAAGGAGTGTGTGTGTGTGTGTGTGTGTGTGTGTGTGTGTGTGTGTGGTCGATACACCCGCCAGGCACTTAAGTCCTGTTTTAGGAACTAAATTGGATGAAGGTTCGGTGAGAAGGGAGTGAAAGAGAGCAAGTGTTGTGCTTACTCTGAACAGATGGACAGACGACGAAGGACAAACTGATCCCTAAGTTACTGCGCTGTGCAGGCGACACAAAAATGTATCGTACACTTCAGAGACGTGCACTAAACCACCAGTTGAGTCCGATCACATACGCCCCGCCCATCTGACGTTATCCTAGGCTAGGTTGAATTGGGTTAGGTTAAGGATCTGGTTTGGTTTGCTTAGGTCAGGGTAGGTTAGGTTAGATTAGGTTAGGGTAGGTTTGATCTGATTTGGTTTGATTTGGTTTAATTAGATTAGTTTAGGTTAGGTTAGGTTAGGGTAGGTTTGATCTGATTTGGTTTGGTTTAATTAGATTAGTTTAGGTTAGGTTTGGGAAGTTTGGGTTGCGTTAGGTTAGGTTAAGTTAGGTTAGGTTAGGTTAGGTTAAGTTAGATTTGGTCAAGTTAGATTGGGTGTGGTTGTCAGGTTTAATTTCGTAAGGTTAGATGATGGTCAGTCCACTGAAGGAGACATGAACTTACTAGACATAGCCCAACGCCGGACAAAACCAAAGCCTGGAATACTGGTCCTAAGAAAAGATGACAGCAAGAGTCTTCCTCGCATTAAAAGAGTGGACCACAGAAGACACAGCTACAGCGTGCCAGTTCCTTGATCGAACTTGACAAGTGTAGATATCGAGCAGTCTGAAACTGGGAGGAACCGATCAACCACATGAAGCCAGAACCTGATATCAGGCTCCGCTGCTGAAGAAATGCCTCCTCGCGTCCCTCCCAACCACGTTCTAGCCTAGCTCCTCCCGCCCGCCGTGTCCTCTTGTTTACATGCCTTCAGAGAAGTGGTCTGTTAAGATGATCGCGGACCTTCTGGGAAGATGTATTCATCACGTCTCCCCCCTTGTCTTTCTTTCCTCCACTGTGGGGCAGATTGAGGTGTTTCCCTCCTCTCAATTCCCCTACTGTTCTCCCTGCATTCCTCTGGAATTTCTCCAGCAGCTGTATGAGACTCTTCGAGTTAGATCAGACTGGTGCAAGTGTAGCCCAGCTTCGGGCGCATGCACATCGCAACATGCCTTCCGAAACGTCTCACTCTCTACATAAACGAAGTAAATAAACAGCGATAAGTGTTATGTGGTGAGGCGAGAGAAGTGCCTACTGAAGACGCTGTGTGATGTAACAGTGAAGAAAAAAGGTACCGAGTGACGACCTTTGCGTAACGGTACACGGAGGGGAAGGTACGACCTTTGCGTAACGGTACACGGAGGGAAGGTACTGACTCTGCAAACTGTTATGGTACGTTGGGAGGACTGCATTATGACACCAAAGTGACGGTACACATAAGAACTTGTATCGAGTCACCGGGTGACGGTATATGGAAGGCACTACGTTTGGACACCATGTGGCGGTACACATAAGATCAGGCAAGACAATGTGTGAAGGTATATGGAAGGTACCACCGTGTGGACACCGTGTGATAATACACACAAGATTGTACGGAGGGACACTGACGATATACAGGAATCACTGCGTGACGAGACTGCATGATGACACACACACACTCAAGAGCCTGCTCCAGATCACTTGGTGACGAAACACAACGGATGCCGTAACACGACACACACTGTAACGGTAGGCAAGTACATTGCGTCATGCCACTAGGATATGACACAGGGGACCAGCGTTACCGTTATGAAAGTTACCGCATCATAACACCGTGCGATAGTATTCACACACAGGAAGAGGCACTAGATCAGGATAATATGTAGCGGTAGAAGGGAGGCAATTGCGTCAAGGCACTACGTAAAGATATAAAGCAGGTATACTAGATACTGCGTTAACGGGAGATGGGAGGTATTAAGGAGGCAATATGGAATTAGGGAAAGGAGGTTATGCGTTACACAAGTTACAAACTTTAATGAGAGAGGGAGCTCCCTTCTAGGGAAAAGAGAAAGACGGGCGGACTGTGTATGTATGTGGATTGCCTGAGAGCATTTGACACCTACCCAAAACAGGAGGTTGGCAAAGATGCTAGAGCTTCAGAGAAGAATGACGGAGAGAGTCCTTCGATGGACATATATTTACCCAAGGGGAAGAGGACAAAGGACGCATGTCAGAGGAACTTTCTCAAATCAGACTGAAGTCACCAGTGGTGTGGGGCAGAGCTCAGTCCTAAGACTATAGCTCTTACTAGTATATGTAAATAAACTGCCAGAAAGACTGGACACGTAATGAATAGGTTTGCTGATGATGCCAAGGTCATGAGAGCAAGTTAAGGACTGCGTCAACTTACAAGGGGACCTAAACAAACTCCAAAGTTGGTCTCATGCGTGTTTGATGGAAAGCGAACCGAGTAGCAAGTAGTGAGAACGGGAATCAGCGAAAGAAAGTCTCCAAAGTCTTAGGAGAATTGTAAATGAGACAATCAGCTGGCAAATATCAGAATCACATTCAAGGCAGGTGAATACACAGACAAACTGTTCTCACACTACACTGGGCCAAAATTAGAATATGCTTCTCAACTCCGGTGAACGCACTTCAAGATGCACAAAGAGCTAACAAAGGAAGTCCAGTAAAGGGCACCGAGGATGGTACCAGAATTAATTAAACTGAGTTACAGTGAAAATTAAGAGACCTTACATTTGTCCATTATGAACGAAATAAGAGTGTGGGGTGTGACGTGATCGCAACAATTAAGTTTTAAACCAGTCTGATGATGTCAACAGCGAATATTTCTTCAAAACGTACAAAGGCAGAACAACCAGAAGAAACGACACGACAAGAGGAACGAATATATTACCAAAAATATGTACAGAAGTACTTTTGTATTGCACAATTGACTCAGTGTATGTAGTATAGAATAGACTCAGTGTATGTAGTATAGAATAGACTCAGTGTATGTAGTATAGAATAGACTCAGTGTATGTAGTATGGAATAGACTCAGTGTATGTAGTATGGAATAGACTCAGTGTATGTGGTATGGAATAGAGTCAGCGTATGTAGCATGGAATAGAACTCAGTGTATTTAGTATGGAATAGACTCAGTGTATGTGGTATGGAATAGACTCAGTGTATGTGGTATGAAACAGACTCAGTGCATGTAGTATGGAACAGACTCAGTGTATGTAGTATGGAACAGACTCAGTGTATGTAGTATGGAACAGACTCAGTGTATGTAGTATGGAACAGACTCCGTGTATGTAGTATGGAATAGACTCAGTGTATGTAGTATGGAATAGACTCAGTGTATGTAGTATGGAATATAGAATAGACTCAGTGTATGTAGTATAAAACACATTCTGTGTATGTAGTATGGAATAGACTCAGTGTATGTATGCAGTATGGAACAGACCCGGAGATGAAACTGTGACTATGGACACCATATTGAAGTTTAAAACATTGTATTACATTGGTGAACGTTCAAGCGATGGGGCCCCACGAGTACAAAACTCCCTCACCGTACAGTACAAATAGGTAATTACTGGAAGGTCTCAGAAACTCTGTGACGGTACAGAGAGGCACTAGACATTGTGTGACGGTGCAAGGGAGGTACTAGGCACTCTGTGACGGTACAAGGGAGGTACTAGACACTGTGTGACGGTGCAAGGGAGGTACTAGGCTGTGTGACGGTGCAAGGGAGGTACTAGGCACTCTGTGACGGTACAAGGGAGGTACTAGGCACTGTGTGACGGTGCAAGGGAGGTACTAGGCTGTGTGACGGTGCAAGGGAGGTACTAGGCACAGTGTGACGGTACAAGGGAGGTACCAGACACAGTGTGACGGTACAGGGGAGGTACTAGACTATGTGTGACGGTACAGGGGAGGTACCAGACACTGTGTGACGGTACAAAGGAGATCCTAGACACTGACGGTGCAAGAGAGGTACTAGGCACTGTGTGACCGTAGAAGGGAGGTACTAAGTACTGTGTGACGGCACAAAGGGAGGCGTTACCCACTACGTTACGAGGGTGGCATTGGACACATTGCCAAATTACAAGAGGGGCACTAAACACTGTGTGACGGTAGAAGGGAGAGGGAGGGAAGAAGGAGCGGGGGTAGAGCTTACCGCACCATGACAGTGTAAGGATACACTGTGGGCGTCACCCAAGGGCCCTCCTGCGAGAAGTCATTAATCTCAAAAGTGCGTCCAATGTGTGTGTGTGTGTGTGTGTGTGTGTGTGTGTTCCTCACTCGTATCCACCATCAACCCACCACCAGCAACTCGCCCCCACCAACACACACACACACACACGTCGCCGCTACGCCCCCCCCCCCCCCCCCCTTTGCCCTGAGCGCGGTAGTGGCGGGCGGCACGGCGTCCCTTTGACCGTAGGTTGCACAGGGCGTGGAGGAACAGGACATGACAGAAGCAAAGGCCCTTAAAAATGAAGTTCTGACTTGTGTGTGTGTGTGTGTGTGTGTGTGTGTGTGGCGGGGGAGGGGGGGAAGAGCCGGTTCACCCCGACCCATCACATCATGAAGGTGGAGGAGGAGGAGGAGGGCGAAGAGGAAGAAGACGAGGAGGAGGAGGAGGAGGAAGAGGAGGAGGACGTGGCCTCATCATCATCGGTTGGCTGGCCGGTGAAGTGGGTGGCTCCCTTACCCCTTCCCTTAAGCAAGACTCAATGCCTCACTCACAACACCTGGGAATCTCGAGGCTTTATGACTCACACACCAACACCATAAAGCCTTAAGACTTTATGACTCACACAGCAACAGCGTAAGGCCTTAAGACTTTATGACTCACACAGCAACACCATAAAGCCTTAAGACTTTATGACTCACACAGCAACAGCGTAAGGCCTTAAGACTTTATGACTCACACAGCAACATCATAAAGCCTAAAGACTTTATGACTCACACAGCAACACCATAAAGCCTTAAGACTTTATGACTCACACAGCAACAGCGTAAGGCCTTAAGACTTTATGACTCACACAGCAACAGCATAAAGCCTTAAGGCTTCATGACTCACACAGCAACACCATAAAGCCTGAAGCCTTTATGACTCACACAGCAACAGCATAAGGCCTTAACACTTTATGACTCACAGCAACACTTGAGAGTCTTAAGGCCTTATGACTCACAGAACAACACCTGAGTCTTAATACTTTCTGACTCACTTAACACCTTAAAGCCTAAAGACTTTATGACTCACACACCATAAACCCTTAAGACTTTATGACTCAAACAGTAACACCTTAAAGCCTTAAGACTTTATGACTCACACAGCACCATAAAGCCTTAAGACTTTACGACTCAAACAGTAACACCTTAAAGTCTTAAGACTTTATGACTCACACAACACCATAAAGCCTTAAGACTTTATGACTCACACAACACCATAAAGCCTTAAGACTTTACGACTCAAACAGTAACACCTTAAAGTCTTAAGACTTTATGACTCACACAACACCATAAAGTCTTAAGACTTTATGACTCACACAACACCATTAAGCCTTAAGACTTTATGACTCACACAACACCATAAAGCCTTAAGACTTTATGACTCACACAACACCTTAAAGCCTAAAGAGTTTATGACTCACACCAACACCTGAGAGTCTTACGACTTTATCCCGTGCACAACGCCTGAAAGTCCACAAATTGTATACATTACTCACTTGACTAGACCACAAAGTGTCTTCAGCACACGGAACAAGTTCTGAAAGTCTTCGGATGACTTCAAGAACCACAGAACCAGGCATGACTCAGTCTTCGAATGACTTCATGAACCAAAGAACAAAACGTCTGAAAAAGTCTTTGGGTGACTTCATGACCGGCAGAACTAGGTCTGAAAAAGTCTTTGCGTGACTTCATGACTGGCAGAACTAAGTCTGAAAAACTCTTTGGTTGACTTCATGACTGGCAGAACTAGGTCTGAAAAAGTCTTTGGATGACTTCATGACTGGCAGAACCAGTTCTGAAAAAGTCTTTGGATGACTGACTTCATGACTTACAGAACGAGAATCAGAGAGTATTTCAAAGACTTTCTGTCTAACACCACAAGAATCTATCTTCAATCAAAGCCTGAAGTCTGACGGCACAGCAGGACTTGAAGCTCTAAGTCTTAAAATCTGCATTCATCTACACACACACACACACACACACACACACAGAAGCAGCACGTTAATGATAGCATGAGTGAAGGGCATACGTCTTGGGGTAGGTTGGGAGGCACTTTAGCAAGTTCAAGGGGCAGCCCGCGCCTCGCCTCGCCACGTCCAAGATTCGAAGTTTCCCGAGATACAGAAAACGGTGTTATGTGACCAGTGTGTGTGTGTGTGTGTGTGTGTGTGTGTGTGTGTCAGCGGAGGAGGGAGGCCGTCCGTTAGCTGGTGGTCGTCCCTCCTCTGGTGTACCCCACAGACCCCTCAACTCACTGACACCCCAGAGCTTTCCTCACACCAGCAGCGACCCCCACCCCCCTCAACACACACACACACACACACACACACACACACACACAACCCACCCTCTCCCTCCCCAAACCCCATCGTCCGTGTCCCTCCCTCCTTAGAAACATGCTTCCCTCACCTCCGGCCCACCCTCTTACTACATTCCCAAGACCCTTTCATACCCTCCCTCTCATGTGTGGCCTCCCCACCCCAGCCCAACTCAGGACCACCGCTCCTTCCCAATGTCCTCTCTCTCTCTCTCTCTCTCTCTCTCTCTCTCTCTCTCTCTCTCTCTCTAACACACCACCGGTCCCCAACACCATAGACGTCTCCCACCGCAATAATCCCCAAACACCACCTGAACACCACCACCACCACCACCACCATATCTCGCCTACACCATCACCACCACATCGCGCCCACACCATGACCGCGCCCCTGAAAGGACTGAGGACCTGATATACTCTGACCCTTACATACATCCCACCCGCCCGCCCTGGACTCCCACCCTCGCGCGCCACGTTGGGTTTCAACCATCGTGATCATGGTCCATACCTTCCTTGGGCCAACCTCAACGACCACTGTCTTAAGGTAGAGAGAGAGAGATAGATAGATAGAGAGAGAGAGAGAGAGAGAGAGAGAGAGAGAGAGAGAGAGAGAGAGAGAGAGAGAGAGAGAGAGAGAGATCAACCAAAGTATACCAACTCATGTTCTAATGTCCACTTGTTCGTAAAGGATTGGAATACTTCGTCCCGAGATGTTGAGAGGCCATACAGGTCTACCATCAAGTATTATGTGTTACAGAGAAACTTTTACTCTCGTGTTGACTCGTCTCTCTAACCCTGTATGCATATATATATATATATATATATATATATATATATATATATATATATATATATATATATATATATATATATATATATATATTTCTTTTCAAACATACCCATTGAAGGAATAGTGGTTCCAACAATGTTGTATGGTTGCGAGGCGTGGGCTATGGATAGAGTTGTGCGCAGGAGGATGGATGTGCTGGAAATGAGATGTTTGAGGACAATGTGTGGTGTGAGGTGGTTTGATCGAGTAAGTAACGTAAGGGTAAGAGAGATGTGTGGAAATAAAAAGAGCGTGGTTGAGAGAGCAGAAGAGGGTGTTTTGAAATGGTCTGGGCACATGGAGAGAATGAGTGAGGAAAGATTGACCAAGAGGATATATGTGTCGGAGGTGGAGGGAACGAGGAGAAGAGGGAGACCAAATTGGAGGTGGAAAGATGGAGTGAAAAAGATTTTGTGTGATCGGGGCCTGAACATGCAGGAGGGTGAAAGGAGGGCAAGGAATAGAGTGAATTGGAGCGATGTGGTATACAGGGGTTGACGTGCTGTCAGTGGATTGAATCAAGGCATGTGAAGCGTCTGGGGTAAACCATGGAAAGCTGTGTAGGTATGTATATTTGCGTGTGTGGACGTGTGTATGTACGTGTGTATGGGGGTTGGGCCATTTCTTTCGTCTGTTTCCTCGCGCTACCTCGCAAACGCGGGAGACAGCGACAAAGTATAAAAAAAAAAAAAAAAAAAAAAAAAATATTTCTTTTCTTTCATACTATTCGCCATCTCCCGCATCAGCGAGGTAGCGTTGAGAACAGAGGACTGGGCCCTTGAGGGAATATCCTCACCTGGGCCCCTTCTCTGTTCCCTCTTTTGGAAAATTAAAAAAAAAAGTGAGAGGGGAGGATTTCCAGCCCCCCGCTCCCTCCCCTTTTAGTCGCCTTCTACGACACGCAGGGAATACGTGGGAAGTATTCTTTCTCCCCTATGAGTCCACGGGGAAAATGAAACACGATAAGTGTTTCATTTTCCCCATGGACTCATAGGAATATCTTGATCACGCGCAAAATTGTGATCCTTTCCAATATATATATATATATATATATATATATATATATATATATATATATATATATATATATATATATATATATATATCATGTCTTTACTTTTGTGTCATAAACACACACACACACACACCACACTATGCCCGGTCCCCACTTGTCGACCAGCTGCAAGACGAAGTGAACACCTGGGTTGAGTGTGGGCCGACTTCCGCAACCAGGATTCGAACCCACGCAGGCCCCGTGCTGACTCATGGCGAGTGACACTAAACCACCCCACCAAGCGTGTGTGCCTGTGCGTGTCTGTGTGTGCGCTTATTCACAAGCAAGCAAGCAAACATACACACACACACACACACACATCCACACACACCCGACAAACCCCGCTGAAAATAATGTATCACTCCATCATACTTTGTGATATTACGATGGGGAGAGAGAGAGAGAGAAAAAAAACCCTGGGGATGTAACATGACGCAGTGATATCGGTCGTAGGAGAGGGAGTGGGGGAAGGGGGTGGGGTGGGGTGGTTTAGGTGGGGATGGTTTGGGGGGGACGTGGGGTTGGAGGAGGTAGGAGGAGGTGGGTTGGTTGGGTGGGGGAGGATATGCTGGCTCTGGTGTTGTGGTCAACGAGGCAAAAATGACCCGCTACATACAACGCGCCCGGGTTTCTTAAAATTTTGGCTCGCTCTCCTCCCTCCTTACCTCCCCCGCCTCCTTTACCATTTGTCCACCGTGCTTACAATAAAATGATCAAGACGACCCCATTAAACCCCTATCCTCCCCCATTCCATCACCCCCCTCTTCCCCCATTCCATCACCCCCCTCTTCCCCCATTCCATCACGCCCCTTCTTCCCCCATTCCATCACCCACCGCCTCTTCCCCCATTCCTCCATCACCCCCCCCCACTCTTCCCCATTCCATCATCACCCCCTCTTCCCCCATTCCATCAACCTCCCCTCTTCCCCCATTCCATCACCCCCCACTTCCCCCATTCCATCCCCCCCTCTTCCCCCATTCCATCACCCCCCTCTTCCCCCATTCCATAACCCCCGCCTCTTCCCCCATTCCACCATCACCCCCCCTCTTCCCCCATTCTATCACCCCCCTCTTCCCCCATTCCATCACCCCCCACTTCCCCCATTCCATCCCCCCTCTTCCCCCATTCCATCACCCACCCCCTCTTCCCCCATTCCATCACCCACCGCCTCTTCCCCCATTCCATCACCCTCCCCTCTTCCCCCATTCCATCACCCCCCTCTTCCCCCATTCCATAACCCCCGCCTCTTCCCCCATTCCACCATCACCCTCTTCCCCATTCTATCACCCCCCTCTTCCCCCATTCCATCACGCCCCCTCTTCCCCCATTCCATCACCCACCGCCTCTTCCCCATTCCATCACGCCCCCTCTTCCCCCATTCCATCACCCACCGCCTCTTCCCCCATTCCATCACCCCCCTCTTCCCCCATTCCATCACCCCCCCTCTTCCCCCATTCCATCATCACCCTCCTCCCTCCCTTTTTTCTCCTACTCTTCTCATCACTCGATTACTAACCATCAGGGGAACACGATGATGCATCGAGGAGTGTACTGAGGTGTCGCGGGGAAAAAAGGAAAACAAAGAGCCAATGAGGACTTACTTTCCAATGAGATTTCGCCCCCCGGAAAAGGTTATAAGAAATCAAGACAAATGACAATCAAGCGAACTACGACTTCCTTCCTAAATACGTTGTCATTTATTTTTTTATCTTTTGTTTCATCTATTTATCTCTTATTTATGTATTTATTTATTCATTGGGGGTTGGTTGGTTGGTTGGTTCGGAACGACTGGTTCGGAGCGGAGTCAGTCAAGTTGATCGTCCTCTAGTAGCCACATATAGACTTGACAAACACACACACACACACACACACACACACACACACACACTTCCACGCCGGGTGTGATGACGGTCTAAACTAAAGAGGTTGCGTGCGTAAAACGCTCTAAAAAATATAAAAATAATAATAATAAGAGTAAAAAATACACTAAAATAAAAATACATATAAAAAAGAACCTTTCCGAGACTTGTTTTCGTAGCGGAGCGGGACTTTTGAAAAATACTGGTAACAAGATTATAATGAGAGACTTGTGCAAGTACCAAGTTCACTAGCAAGCACCTGTGTGTGTGTGTGTGTGTGTGTGTGTGTGTGTGTGTGTGTGTGTGTGTGTTTCCGTGGGTGTGTGTGTTTCTGTGTGTGTGTGTGTGTGTGTGTGTGTGTGTGTGTGTGTTTCCGTGGGTGTGTGTGTGTGTGTGTGTGTGTGTGTGTGTGTGTGTGTGTGTGTGTGTGTGTGTGTGTGTGTGTGTGTGTGTCCTAGGGTTGGGGACAATAGCTTCAGGAGAGCGCCGTGTCGGGGGGTGGGGCAAAGGTTATGGAGAATACTGGTCATCGCTCGCTGAAGACAACCATGGCCAACAGATAAATCACCACTTCAGCAGGATGGGGCGACGATGGCCCGGGTCTTTGAACTGACCCTTTGCGAAGCGGGGTAGAGGCCAGGGCATCTTTGGAAACCGCACTTATCTATATGGGGAGAAGTTCGGTGACCTGCGAAATGTGCCTTGAAAAATGACGACTTCGTAAGTTCTCCCGCGTAACACGACGGCCTGACGGATAACCATACGCCTCTAAGGAGGAGAAGAAGAAGAAGAAGAAGAAGAAGAAGAAGAAGAAGAAGAACACTTAATGAATGACACGATGTTAAAAATAAAAAAATATCAGATTCGTCTTTCAAAATGAATGAACTGCAGGTACAGTTAAGACCTTGTGTCTGTATGTGATATTTGCTTCAATCCACTAACCCTTGGGTGTTGTTTCGACCTGTCAAAAAAAAAATTTCCTAGCAAAATCTATGTATGTTTGCTGGGAACTGTCGTTTGGAGGTCGTTTATCTCACACCAGCTCGTGTGTGTGTGTGTGTCGTTGTGAGGTACACCCTTGTGTCAAGTATGAGAGCATACGCCACAGTAGGGCGTTGCCTGACCTTACGCTTGTGACACAGTAGGCTGCTGGTCTTTGACCTGACACTTGAGGCATAGTAGCCTGCTGGTCTTTGACCTGACACTTGAGGCATATTAGCCTGCTGGTCTTTGACCTGATCTTTTTATAAAAGGCTAGGTCAAAAGCCACGGGGTCGTACCGTCGAACTCAAGTCGTTAATGATTCAAACTAAGAGGCAATTATCACCTTTATATAAGTATACGTAAAGGTTATTATTATAATGGTTCTTTTCTTTGAACATCAAAATCATTGACCATTATTCCCTGTACCTCTCCGCCTTTCCCACCAAGGCGAGAGAGCGCCAGGAACAAAGGAACTCGCTCGGCTCCAATTTGTTTTTATATACATTCAGAAAGTGATACTAAAGGAGGAGAGTGATTTTCTAACTCCACACACCTCTCACCTCGGTTCCATCCCCTCTAAGTCGTCTTCTACAATGACACTAAAATGTAACACATTCACCGAACTCGCCCGAACCCGAATGTGTATCATTTGTGGGGGAAAATCATATGGCAGCAGACGTCCCGACACAGCGCTACGAAAAACCCTAAAAGAAAATGGTATAACATTAATGGGTATACTATGGTATATCACGAATGGGTATACTGTGGTATATCATAAATGGGTTTTCTATGATATACCATGAATGGGCAAACTATGGTACATCATAAATGGGTATACTATGGTACACCATAAATGGTTATATTTTGGTATAAGTAAACTGTAACTATAAACACAGATTCTGTATTGAAACGATAAGTTATCAACCATATATATATATATATATATATATATATATATATATATATATATTGGAAAGGATCACAATTTTGCGCGTGATCAAGATATTCCTATGAGTCCACGGGGAAAATGAAACACGATAAGTTCCCAAGTGCACTTTCGTGTAATAATCACATCATTAGGGGAGACACAAGAGAGAAATATAAGTCAGTTGATATGCATCGAAGAGACGAAGCAAGGACGCCATTTGGTAAACATGCGTGCGTTTGATTTGTGATGAATTCCAGTCGGGTCTCTTTTGTGGTGGTGGGTGAGGGTGGGTGGGTGGGGTGAGCGCCAACGTCTGGCTGGACTGGGGCGTCAACGCCATACTTCGAGAGGCCAGGAAGAGAGGGATGGGCCGTTAATAGGCAAAGGGTTGTGACGGACACCTGAAATCCATCCACCTATCCCTCTCCTCCTTCTCCTCCTGTATTATCACTTTCTAAAGAGGGGGACCAGAACGAAGGAGTCAAACGAGGGTTTTCGCCGAAAGCTCTCTCGTCTACCTCTATAATGACCATGATTTTCGTATCTTTAATTATCTTTAGCTACAAGACTTCTTTTTTATTCCCGTTCGTCTATTCCCCGCTTTGCGAGGTAGCGTCAGGAACAGACAACTTCGATGTGTGGGGAAGAGGGGTATTGTCTTCGCTACGCTCCTCCTGTTTCTACTTTTAAGAAGTGACGATACAGGAGGGGAAAACACATTGGGTAAACATTCTTTCCGACATTCGTCAACCTCTCTGACACCCAGCGGGAGGTCTGGGGTTACTCACATGACAGTCTGTCAGTGGAGCCAACATACACAGGAAAGTGAAGGCAAGAGACAGGAATACAGTCTTCTCAAGCAGCTTCGACGACGTCTTCTGCAGGAAGATACAAATCGTCGTATTCTCCTGAAGAAGGACGTTGTCGACACCAGTCAGTAAAGATGAGATTCCTCCCTCCTACTTTCATTTTCACTCGTCGCTCGTCAATACATAAATCAGGCGGTGAGCGCAACGCGCCAGGCCCTACCACCACCACGCTAAAATCTCGTGGTAGGTACTCGTAGGTACCTAGGTACTCATTCCTCTCCCGTAACACCCATGGTATGCAGAGGTATCCACCCCACTGGCACAGTTCCTCCCCCAGGCGTCTGTCTACATGACTTCGCCTCTGACATCAGGGAGGGTTGAGGCAGGGAATAAGAACTTCTTTTTCTTCTTTTCTTTTTAACGAAGTGACTGAACCTGAGCGATGTGCTGAAGGCGTCATTACGTATGGTTTGATTTCGTGTCATGACGACGTTAGATGCTTCATGGGTTTACCTGGCTATTCATAATTACCAACCTCTTAATATCATCATATATTTTTCACCTAATCATCCTCCATACCACCCCTTCCTTTCCCTCTCCCCCGCCATGCAATCACCATCACACAGCTCCCTCCTATCCTCCACCCTTGAACTCCATTCTCGCGGTACTGACTTCATGAAGACATCGTCCTATCCTGCTATCCACAACCCTCCCCCACCTAACCACACCATTAACAACAGACGGTTGGTTGGTTGCTCGGGGCTTTATAGTACTATCAAACAACCAGTGTCAATAAGGTCGTGAACGTTAACCTGTATATATACATTCTAGTAACCTTTGTCTTCAGGCGTTTTAGGACCTAAGGTCACATATCCTCTCGCTATAGGTATATGGACGCTGACGTACGACGTTCAGCGCGTCCCTAAAACGATACTGGAAGGCGTCCGTTTGTCCGTCCGTGCGACAGTTTCAGCTCGGGGAGATCTGGGCGCACGTCGTCCGCTGCCGGCCAGCGCGACTGGCCTGCTCGGCCGTGCAAGGAAGACCGATCACATCCCCCCGAAGTGGAGCCCTTGACGAGAACTCGCCAAACACGTCATACTCCATTCCCCTGAATGGCAACCGATATATCTGGCCCAGAAATCTCTAAATCAAAATAACGCGACAATTTTCTGCGGACGTTTTGTTCCCCACAGTCGATCCCAGGGACACACACACACACACACACACACACACGCAGGTTCCCCCAGAACGCTCAGGTGATAAGGCCGAAGTGCCATTCAAGAACGCCTTATGAAGGAGGATAGCCAGTTATAGACCCTATCCTCCGTATGGGTTGGGTTGAGAGAGAGAGAGAGAGAGAGAGAGAGAGAGAGAGAGAGAGAGAGAGAGAGAGAGAGAGAGAGAGAGAGAGAGAGAGAGAGAGTGGGTGGGCACCTGGAGCCACGGACTCCATAGACAGCCACTGCCAGCAGAGGTACAACAGCCAGCCAGAGGAGTAAGTCTCGTAAAAAAAGCCAAACACTGGAATGTATGACAGGTCTGCGGCTCGTTTTCTATTACAGTCCCGTTATGTATCTTGGCTTCAGTTATCAATTTCGTCTCTTCCCGTCGCTGTCGTTCTTCTGAGTCGATTTGTATCGTCATTTTCCTTTCATCGTTTTCTTTTTTTTTTATTCTATACCACATCCTCATTATTCTTCATCCTAATTTCTCTGTACTCTAATCTCTTTTAGTCCTTCATATTTACCCTTCAGGGACGCTGGTGGTGATGGCCGAGCTGTGTATAACTTTAGATGTACGTTCAGTGACTGAAAATTACTTTTACGAATTAAAGAAGGTCTACAAGTGCTGCCCAGCTTCATTACGATATGTTGGCCTCACCAAGTACATGAAACTTGGAGCAATTTAGTTTTATAATCTTTATTTATGTCAATATAAAAAGACGAAGCAATTCTGTGATAGTTTGGATGAGGAGGATAAATGGCTAGGGCTTGGGTGGGGGCAAGCATAGAGCTTACAGTGGATACAAGACATCCAAAGACGGAGGTGATAATGATCTTGGACCAGTTATCACACTTGGGTCTTAATGTTCTGAGAAAGTACAAGTCAGCCATTGACTGATTCATATCCATCTGTGCCGTAAGAGTGACCACTTTACTATGCACTCCTGCCCATCCTTGTGGGCGGTGGCGTAAACGAGGATACAGAGTGAACAATAGGTCAAGGGATTGGTGGGCCTCGGTGACTGAGTGGCATTATAGGATACAGAGTGAGGAAAGGCGTTAACGAGGACAGGGCAGCACTGAATAAATCATGCAGCCGTTTACACACCTCCTCTGCAGACCAGCCTTCACTGGGAGCCAATCACCCTCATCTCTTCCGACTCGCGCACACGCCTTACATCCCATAGTAATTCTGCTATTTACAACAGCTGAACAACAGTGACTCGATTACGCATCAAGATGTAAAACAGGTGAATTATTCACAGTAAATGAAGTTTTGATACTCTTCAAGTCTCCGAGACAGAACACTGTTATGGATGAAATGCTTACACAGATCTTGTAAGGATTATCTCTGAACTCGCTAACCTCACAATTGTCGAGTAGATAATGTTGCTGGGTGTGCGGGGTAGCTGTTGGCTGAGTTTACATCTGGTGTCTGTTGTTTACTAAATGGCGTCCTAGCTTCGTCTCTTCGATGTATATCAACTGACTTATATCTCTCTCTTGTGTCTCCCCTGGTGATGTGATTATTACACGAAAGTGCACTTGGGAACTTATCGTGTTTCATTTTCCCCGTGGAGTCATAGGAATATATATATATATATATATATATATATATATATATATATATATATATATATATATATATATATATATAGTTACTGAGGCTCTCATGTTTTGGTGTTTCCCTAACTGCCATCTTGGTGATTACCGGAGTAATTTTAACTTGGTGTAACTTGTTGACGGTACAACAGATCATGCAGTTCACGGTACAACAGATTAACTGGTTGGCAATACAACAGATTAGACCGCTGACGGTAAAACAGACTGACGGGCAGACAGTACAAACGGATGAGTGGGCTGACGATACGACACATTAGCCAACTGACGGAAGAGCATACTAAGTACCTGACGGGTACACCAGATCAACTATGACTCCCGTCCGGGTCTGGCACATGAAAACAGCATCGCTGTCATAAACAGGTCTCGCTACACACACACACACACACACACACCTTACGACACTCCTTCCACCTCCCACTTCACCAATTACGGGGTCGGTCCTCCCCCCCCTTGTGAAACATTTCTCCAGACACGACATATCGCGCCCCAACACCTTGCCGAAACACACGTTTCACTTTACTTCATCATCCCACCTAGTCGCCTCCCAGCCTCCCCCTTCACACACAGACACAGACACACACACACACACGATAGAGAGAGAGAGAGAGAGAGAGAGAGAGAGAGAGAGAGAGAGAGAGAGAGAGAGAGAGAGAGAGAGAGAGAGAGAGAGAGAGAGAGAGGAGGCCCCACGAGTGTAAAACTCCCTTTCCTCCCGAACCGTACCACACAGATAATCACACACACACACACACACACACGGGTTCATCTGAACTCTAGCTCTTCCTTATGAGACGCTGCAGTGTAACTTGCTCATGACCCGCCTCCCTGTCGAGGATATCCATGTGTGCTGTCCTACACTGGCAGGGACTCATGTATGTCGTCGGATGGGATCACTGTTGAACACCCTGGTCCCTGTACCGTCTACATACATCTATCCACATGTCTGGGTACTGGTCCATGCTGGCTGTGCTGGGCATGTACCTACGAACTGAATACACGAAGCCCTAAATCCATCAGCACTGCGACACCGTGCCTCACTCATATCCTCCTACATTTGCGTAACTCGGTCCGCCTCAAGTTGGTGATAGCTCGCCCACGCCAGAGCATGTAGTGGCCTGGTGACGATAGTCACTGACCTAACTCTTCCACTGGCGTGAACTCCTCATACGCCAAGGTTCTTCAGTGGCACAAGCGTACCACACACCGTAATCCCTACACTGGTTTAAGTTTATGACACACCACAACGCCTTAGGTGCTGCGTCCTCACGACCAAAACGTCTCAGGAGTTGTGATCTTACAAATCTACAAACTCCTCAGGTGCTGTGACCCCTACAACACACCAAACATTTCACGCGTGTTGTAAAACCTTACATCGCACCAAATATCTCGGGTGTTGTGACTTTACAGCACACCTCTGGTGCTGTGGCCTTACAACACACCAGACATCTCAGGTGTTGTTCATCTTACAATGAATATCTCATGTGCTGTGATCTCACAACACACTAAATACCTAAGGTGCTGTAATCAATACAAGACCCTTATGAGTCCCACATAACGTCCCATCAAACCTACATCCAACTGGGCTTTTAAAAAAAAAGATGGAAATTTCAGGTTCCCTCAAACTAAATTTTCTCTCCCAAACAAACAGTAGATTAAGGCGTTGAAGAGAGAGAGAGAGAGAGAGAGAGAGAGAGAGAGAGAGAGAGAGAGAGAGAGAGAGAGAGAGAGAGAGAGAGAGAGAGAGAGAGAGACTAGAGTCGAACTGAACTTCCTCCCACTGTGCTTCAGAGATTTGAAGACATACATAACAACCGGTTGTGGGAGGAGTAGGGAAGGTAGAGGGGTCTCCTCCTGCTTACCACTCACTTGGCAATGTTTGGATTACACCAATTGTACCATATTAGGCTGTAACAGCACTTCCCGCCACTCCCGGCACTTGTAACTCTCCCTTGACATCATCAAACCTTTAACCAACGATCTACGAAGTTAGTGATGGGAGTCCATATCTCAGGGCACTGACCCACTCAGCACTGTGTATCTATGCACTGTAAACATGGGGGCTTTAGCTGACCCCTCTCCCTACCTCTGTGACCTGACTCGTATATAATACTCTACTGTCCATACATATGGGTACTGCTGACCTATCCTGTATCCTGTATCTACGTACTGAATACATGGGAGTCTCACCCACCTCTGAAACTTGCCTCATACTCACCTACGCTTCCATGACTTGATATACTTTGAGTTTTTCTGAGTGTTTGTATTTACTGGCCCACGCCATATCAAGTAAGCTGATAAGTATGGTAATGAAAGAAGACCTGGTTGTCTCAATGAATGGCTAAGTTGGCTCGTTGCTTAGCTGGACGTGGCCTAACTTTAGCATACTAGATGAGGAGAGCTGTGTCTGTGTGTCTGTAACTCTGTCTAGTCACGTGAGTGTCTGAAGCGGCCGCATTCCGTTCTCAGGAGGGCTGTGTGTGTGTGTGTGTGTGTGTGTGTGTGTGTGTGTGTGTGTGTGTGTGTGTGTGTGTGTGTGTGTGTGTGTGTGTGTGTCGGGAGGGGCTGCATCATAATCTCTCGTTCAGCAACTTGCACCTTTGTCTTGACCTCCTGCCACTTCCTCTTGTAAACCTCCCAATCAGTCGCACTCCTTCCCCGCAGGTAACCGCACACACACACACACCTCTCCTCTCTCTTTCACTAGCGACTTAAACTTCTACTTGGGAAAGGCTGGCGTCTGTCTGAGAGTGTATGCAGGCATGTGTGTGTGTGTGTGTGTGTGTGTGTGTGTGTGTGTGTGTGTGTGGCGAGAAGGACAACATCAGGTCTGGGTGGGTGGTTGGGTGGGTGAGTAGGTGAGGTCCCAGGCAGGATGGCGGCGGGTGGGTGGGTGGGTGGGCGGTGTTGTTGCTCGTCTATCAAGCAATCAGCCCGGCACTTGAGTAGATGGGGCTGCGGCATCGTGCTAAATGATTGATGTCACTGGCTCTCTCTCTCTCTCTCTCTCAACTGATACGCGCGATGAAGGACGATGACGATCGCCTACCAGACGAAGGTACGAGCCTCGAGCACGACTTTACGATCCTTGAGCACGACTGTACGATCCTTGAGCACGATATTACGAACCTTGAGCAATGAGGAGACGATCCTTGAGCACGACTTTACGATCCTTGAGCACGATATTACGACCCTTGAGCACGACTTTACGATCCTTGAGCATGAGGAGACGATCCTTGAGCACGATACTACGAGCCTTGAGCATGAGGAGACGATCCTTGAGCACGATACTACGAGCCTTGAGCATGAGGAGACGATCCTTGAGCACGACTGTACGATCCTTGAGCACGATACTACGAGCCTTGAGCATGAGGAGACGATCCTTGAGCACGACTGTACGATCCTTGGCCACAGAGGTACGACACCTCAGCATGACGATATCCACTTTCTCCCTCGTACAAGGGCCTGCTCTTTGACCTGACCCCACTCAGGTCAGGAGAACAGTACGCCCATCCAGAGGCTACATAGGAATCTTGAACTCCTGAATCAACACACGAACTAGTAAAAAGTCTTCCAACGACCATGAGATGAACTACATAAAAGAGCACAGCATGATTACACAACTCCTTAACTTCAGTCGCTTCCCAACGCGGAGGAGGTTGTAACCACCCATACGGTTATGATCTGTGCCTGGCAGTCGAGAGAGAGAGAGAGAGAGAGAGAGAGAGAGAGAGAGAGAGAGAGAGAGAGAGAGAGAGAGAGAGAGAGAGAGAGAGAGGTTGTAACAGCAGGACCCATACGGTTATGATCTGTGCCTGGCAGTAGAGAGAGAGAGAGAGAGAGAGAGAGAGAGAGAGAGAGAGAGAGAGAGAGAGAGAGAGGTTGTAACAGCAGGACCCATACGGTTATGATCTGTGCCTGGCAGTCGAGAGAGAGAGAGAGAGAGAGAGAGAGAGAGAGAGAGAGAGAGAGAGAGAGAGAGAGAGAGAGAGAGAGAGAGAGAGGCCCTCAAGCCCAACCAACCAACACATCGACCTCTGGCGTTAACATTCACTAAACTCTCTCTCTCTCTCTCTCTCTCTCTCTCTCTCTCTCTCTCTCTCTCTCTCTCTCTCTCTCTCTCCTCGGGTGTGCTAAGGACACGGCAGGGCAAGGGAAAGGGAAGGGGGAGAGGGAAAGGGGAGATGGGGAGGGGAGAGAGGGGAAGGGGAGGGGAGGAGCAGAGATAAACGAGGTGAGTCCAGCAGGTAAACACAACACCACGCGGTGTGCATCGCTGGGGGGATGGCACAGACCCCGAGCTCAACCACCTCCTCGTTGTGGGCTTACCCGACAAGAGCAAACAGGCAACTGTCGTACGTGACTCCCGTGTCGTGGGCTTACGACACAGCAGACACGGGTCGTCTCGTCAACTCGGGATGGTTTGTCTCGTTTCATAAGCGATGTTCACAGCCCTTAGTGAAATTCTAGTTGAAACTGGTGGTCCAAAATGGGAACTAAACCTCATTACAGTAGTGAACTGTCTATGTGCAGCTCCATTCACGGACAGATGTGTGTGTGTGTGTGTGTGTGTGTGTGTGTGTGTGTGTGTGTGTGTGTGTGTGTGTGTGTTCCATTTACGGACAGATGTTTGTGGGTCCCACTCATGCCAGCCCTTAGTGAAACTCTAGTTGAAACTGGTGGTCCAAAATGGGAACTAAACCTCATTACAGTAGTGAACTGTCTATGTGCAGCTCCATTCACGGACAGATGTGTGTGTGTGTGTGTGTGTGTGTGTGTGTGTGTGTGTGTGTGTGTGTTCCACTCACAGACAGACGTGTGCTTACCACTCACAACCAGATGCGCGCGCGCGTGTGTGTGTGTGTGTGTGTGTGTGTGTGTGTGTGTGTGTGTGTGTGTGTGTGTGTGTTCCATTTACGGACAGATGTTTGTGGGTCCCACTCATGGAGAGACATGTTCTCCTTGCATGGACAGATATGCATCACTCACGAACAGATATCCTCCACTCACGGACGGATGCACTCCACTCTCGAACAGATATCCTCCACTCACGAACAGATGTACTCCACTCACGAACAGATGTCCTCCACTCACGACGGATGTACTCCACTCACGAACAGATGTCCTCCACTCACGACGGATGTACTCCACTCACGACGGATGTACTCCACTCACGAACAGATGTCCTCCACTCACGAACAGATGTACTCCACTCACGAACAGATGTACTCCACTCACGAACAGATGTACTCCACTCACGGACGGATGTCCTCCACTCATGAACAGATCTCCTCACCGAGTCCAGGCCATAAATATAATAAAAAATGCACAAAAAATGGAAGAGAAAAAGATAGCCGAAATATACATAAAAAAAAAAAGGAGGCTGACCAAACAAGGCAAGAGGTAATAAAAATCAGAGAGAGAGAGAGAGAGAGAGAGAGAGAGAGAGAGAGAGAGAGAGAGAGAGAGAGGGGGAAGGGTGTGAAGGATGCATGTTGGGGAAACGAGATGTCAGGTCTTGGCCCAGTAGGTTGGCTTTGAATGGCAACAGAACGTAAGAACGAGCCTGGACACTGCTCTGTCGCAAGGCCCACGAGAATGGATGGGCCACCCTGTAACGTCATATGCTCGTAATAAGGGGTTATTGTGTCATAAGCTCGTAATAAGGGGTTATTGTGTCATAAGCTCGTAATAAGGGGTAATTAAGCGTGTCATAAGCTCGTAATAAAGGGTTATTGTGTCATAAGCTCGTAATAAGGGGTTATTGTGTCATAAGCTCGTAATAAGGGGTTATTGTGTCATAAGCTCGTAATAAGGGGTTATTAAGCGTGTCATAAGCTCGTAATAAGGGGTTATTGTGTCATAAGCTCGTAATAAGGGGTTATTGTGTCATAAGCTCGTAATAAGGGGTTATTGTGTCATAAGCTCGTAATAAGGGGTTATTGTGTCATAAGCTCTTAATAAGGGGTTATTGTGTCATAAGCTCGTAATAAGGGGTTATTGTGTCATAAGCTCGTAATAAGGGGTTATTGTGTCATAAGCTCGTAATAAGGGGTTATTGTGTCATAAGCTCGTAATAAGGGGTTATTGTGTCATAAGCTCGTAATAAGGGGTTATTGTGTCATAAGCTCGTAATAAGGGGTTATTGTGTCATAAGCTTGTAATCAGGAGTAATTAAGTGTCATAAGCTCGTAATGATGTGTAATTTAGCGTGTCATATGCTCGTACTAAGGAGTAATTGTGTCATATGCTCGTAATAAGGAGTAACTGTGTCGTATGCTCGTAATAAGGAGTAATTGTGTCATAAGCTCGTAATGATGTGTAAATTAGCGTGTCATATGCTCGTACTAAGGAGTAATTGTGTCGTATGCTCGTAATAAGGAGTAATTAAGTGTGGCATAAGCTCGTAATGATGTGTAATTTAGCGTGTCATATGCTCGTACTAAGGAGTAATTGTGTCGTATGCTCGTAATAAGGAGTAATTTAGCGTGTCATAAGCTCGTAATGATGTGTAATTTAGCGTGTCATAAGCTCGTAATGATGTGTAATTTAGCGTGTCATATGCTCGTAATAAGGGGTAATTAAGTGTGTCATATGCTCGTAATAAGGGGTAATTAAGTGTGTCATATGCTCGTAATAAGGGGTAATTAAGCGTGTCATAAGCTCGTAATAAGGGGTAATTAAGTGTGTCATATGCTCGTAATAAGGGGTAATTAAGTGTGTCATATGCTCGTAATAAGGGGTAATTAAGCGTGTCATAAGCTCGTAATAAGGAGTAATTAAGTGTGGCATAAGCTCGTAATGATGTGTAATTTAGCGTGTCATATGCTCGTAATAAGAAGCAATTAAGTGTGTCATAAGCTCGTAATAAGGGGTAATTAAGTGTGTCATATGCTCGTAATAAGGGGTAATTAAGCGTGTCATAAGCTCGTAATAAGAAGTAATTGTGTCATATGCTCGTAATGAGGTGTAATTAAATGTGTCATAAGCTCGTAATGATGTGTAATCTAGCGTGTCATAAGCTCGTAATAAGGGGTAATTAATTGTGTCATATGCTCGTATTAAGGGGTAATTTAGCGTGTCATAAGCTCGTAATAAGGGGTAATTTGGTGTCATAAGCCCGTAACATTAGGTTCACAGTGTCATAACCACAGAGCACCAGGAGACAACTGAGTCATAAACTCATAACAAGAATAACTTCCAGTGTCATAAACTCATAATAAGGGTAATTCACTGTCATAAACTCATAATAAGGGTAATTCACAGTCATAAACTCATAATAAGGGCAATTCACTGTCATAAACTCATAATAAGGGTAATTCACTGTCATAAACTCATAATAAGGGTAATTCACTGTCATAAACTCATAATAAGGGTAATTAACTCATGAACTCATAATAAGGGTAATACAGAATTATAACAAGGGTCCTCTACTGTCATAAACTCAAAATAAGGGGAATTTGCTATGTTCTTAACTCATAATAAAGGGAAATTTATCGTGTCATAAAACATTAGGGGATTAACACAGTCAAAAACTCATAATAAGGTAAATCTAACTTGACTTAAACTCATGGTAAGGGTTATCTACAATGTCAAAAACTCACAACATTAGCAGATAATGAAGTGTTATAAACCCACAACATTAAGATATAATTAAGTGTTGTAAACTCACAACATCACTTAATAATGAAGTGTTATAAACTCACAACATTGGGAGATAATTGTTATAAACACAACATTTGAGACAATTTGGTGCCATAAACCAAGTTTTAAAGAGTTAATCTAGTGGCATAAACGAGAGAGAGAGAGAGAGAGAGAGAGAGAGAGAGAGAGAGAGAGAGAGAGAGAGAGAGAGAGAGAGAGAGAGAGAGAGAAACTACTCGATTTCCCATTCGTTAGTTTCATTAACTTCAACGTAAGTATGGACAGAACGAAGACAATTACATCAAAATGTACAAGTTACGTGTGTATATATATGCATATATATACACATATGCATATATATAATATATATATATATATATATATATATATATATATATATATATATATATATATATATATATATATATATCAGAGAGTTTCCTTAAAATGCTTATTTCTGAGAAATGTAATGACATTTGCTGCTCTTCTTTGTATTTGCTTCAGTTACCCTTTCGTCTCTGATCAAGTCTGGCGACAGGGAGTGACCAACGCACAGAAATGAAGTCTTTTTAAAGCGTTGTAAAGAGTAAACAGTTCATCGTTAGGTCGGTAAACAAACAGGTATGTAGGTGGATAGGCTGGCTGACTGAACGGTGGGTAATTAGGTAAGTAGGGAGGTCCGTCTTGTCCTTAAACAGGAGGTCAGAGGAAGGTAGGTAATATATATGGGCTAAAGATGGTAAAGTCTTGAGCACAAAAGAGTGGTCCATACGAGGAGGGATGGCAGCTGGTCCATACGAGGAGGGATGGCAGCTGGTCCATACGAAGAGGGATGGCAGCTGGTCCATACGACGAGGATGGCAGCTGGTCCATACGAGGAGGGATGGCAGCTGGTCCATACGAGGAGGGATGGCAGCTGGTCCATACGAAGAGGGATGGCACTGGTCCATACGAAGAGGGATGGCAGCTGGTCCATACGAAGAGGGATGGCACTGGTCCATACGAAGAGGGATGCCAGCTGGTCCATACGAGGAGGGATGGCAGCTGTCCATACGAAGAGGGATGGCACTGGTCCATACGAAGAGGGATGGCAGCTGTCCATACGAAGAGGGATGGCAGCTGGTCCATACGAAGAGGGATGGCAGCTGGTCCATACGAAGAGGGATGGCACTGGTCCATACGAAGAGGGATGGCAGCTGTCCATACGAAGAGGGATGCCAGCTGGTCCATACGAGGAGGGATGCCAGCTGGTCCATACGACGAGGATGGCAGCTGGTCCATACGACGAGGGATGGCAGCTGGTCCATACGAGGAGGGATGGCAGCTGGTCCATACGAAGAGGGATGGCAGCTGGTCCATACGAAGAGGGATGGCAGCTGGTCCATACGAAGAGGGATGGCAGCTGGTCCATACGAAGAGGGATGGCAGCTGTCCATACGAAGAGGGATGCCAGCTGGTCCATACGAAGAGGGATGCCAGCTGGTCCATACGACGAGGATGGCAGCTGGTCCATACGAGGAGGGATGGCAGCTGGTCCATACGAAGAGGGATGCCAGCTGGTCCATACGAAGAGGGATGGCAGCTGGTCCATACGAAGAGGGATGCCAGCTGGTCCATACGAAGAGGGATGGCACTGGTCCATACGAAGAGGGATGGCAGCTGGTCCATACGAGGAGGGATGGCAGCTGGTCCATACGAAGAGGGATGGCACTGGTCCATACGAAGAGGGATGCCAGCTGGTCCATACGAAGAGGGATGGCAGCTGTCCATACGAAGAGGGATGGCACTGGTCCATACGAAGAGGGATGCCAGCTGGTCCATACGAAGAGGGATGGCAGCTGTCCATACGAAGAGGGATGGCACTGGTCCATACGAAGAGGGATGGCACTGGTCCATACGAAGAGGGATGGCACTGGTCCATACGAAGAGGGATGGCACTGGTCCATACGAAGAGGGATGGCACTGGTCCATACGAAGAGGGATGGCACTGGTCCATACGAAGAGGGATGGCACTGGTCCATACGAAGAGGGATGCCAGCTGGTCCATACGAAGAGGGATGCCAGCTGGTCCATACGACGAGGGATGGCAGCTGTCCATACGAAGAGGGATGCCAGCTGGTCCATACGAAGAGGGATGCCAGCTGGTCCATACGACGAGGATGGCAGCTGGTCCATACGAAGAGGGATGCCAGCTGGTCCATACGAGGAGGGATGCCAGCTGGTCCATACGAAGAGGGATGGCAGCTGGTCCATACGACGAGGATGGCAGCTGGTCCATACGACGAGGATGGCAGCTGGTCCATACGACGAGGATGGCAGCTGGTCCATACGAAGAGGGATGCCAGCTGGTCCATACGAAGAGGGATGGCAGTGGTCCATACGAAGAGGGATGGCACTGGTCCATACGAAGAGGGATGGCACTGGTCCATACGAAGAGGGATGGCACTGGTCCATACGAAGAGGGATGCCAGCTGGTCCATACGAAGAGGGATGGCACTGGTCCATACGAAGAGGGATGCCAGCTGGTCCATACGAAGAGGGATGCCAGCTGGTCCATACGACGAGGGATGGCAGCTGGTCCATACGAAGAGGGATGGCAGCTGGTCCATACGAAGAGGGATGCCAGCTGGTCCATACGAAGAGGGATGGCAGCTGGTCCATACGAAGAGGGATGGCACTGGTCCATACGAAGAGGGATGGCACTGGTCCATACGAAGAGGGATGCCAGCTGGTCCATACGAAGAGGGATGGCACTGGTCCATACGAAGAGGGATGCCAGCTGGTCCATACGAAGAGGGATGGCACTGGTCCATACGAAGAGGGATGGCACTGGTCCATACGAAGAGGGATGGCACTGGTCCATACGAAGAGGGATGGCACTGGTCCATACGAAGAGGGATGGCACTGGTCCATACGAAGAGGGATGGCACTGGTCCATACGAAGAGGGATGGCACTGGTCCATACGAAGAGGGATGCCAGCTGGTCCATACGAAGAGGGATGCCAGCTGGTCCATACGACGAGGATGGCAGCTGGTCCATACGACGAGGATGGCAGCTGGTCCATACGACGAGGGATGGCAGCTGGTCCATACGAAGAGGGATGCCAGCTGGTCCATACGACGAGGATGGCAGCTGGTCCATACGAAGAGGGATGGCAGTGGTCCATACGAAGAGGGATGGCACTGGTCCATACGAAGAGGGATGGCACTGGTCCATACGAAGAGGGATGCCAGCTGGTCCATACGAGGAGGGATGGCAGCTGGTCCATACGAAGAGGGATGGCACTGGTCCATACGAAGAGGGATGGCAGCTGGTCCATACGAAGAGGGATGGCACTGGTCCATACGAAGAGGGATGGCACTGGTCCATACGAAGAGGGATGCCAGCTGGTCCATACGAAGAGGGATGCCAGCTGGTCCATACGAGGAGGGATGCCAGCTGGTCCATACGAAGAGGGATGCCAGCTGGTCCATACGAGGAGGGATGCCAGCTGGTCCATACGAGGAGGGATTCCAGCTGGTCCATACGTGGAGGGATGGCAGCTGGTCCATACGAGGAGGGATGGCAGCTGGTCCATACGAAGAGGGATGGCAGCTGGTCCATACGAAGAGGGATGGCAGCTGGTCCATACGAAGAGGGATGGCAGCTGGTCCATACGAAGAGGGATGGCAGCTGGTCCATACGAAGAGGGATGCCAGCTGGTCCATACGAGGAGGGATGGCAGCTGGTCCATACGAGGAGGGATGGCAGCTGGTCCATACGAGGAGGGATGGCAGCTGGTCCATACGACGAGGGATGGCAGCTGGTCCATACGAAGAGGGATGGCACCTGGTCCATACGAAGAGGGATGGCAGCTGGTCCATACGAGAAGGGATGCCAGCTGGTCCATACGAAGAGGGATGGCACCTGGTCCATACGAAGAGGGATGGCAGCTGGTCCATACGACGAGGGATGGCAGCTGGTCCATAGGCCTTATAGGCAACCATCTACAACACCACCACATTCGGCCTTCGCTAAGTCTATAAATTCAACGTGTGTCTCGTCTTTTCTACCAGCATAACCAACCTTGCCCAACACTACACAAAGCCTTGTGCTGCAACACTGTAGCCAAGCCTTCTCCAATACTGTAGCCAAGCCTTCTCCAACACTGTAGCCAAGCCTTCACCAACACTGTGGCCAAGCCTTCACCAACACTGTAGCCAAGCCTTCTCCAACACTACACCCGACCTCCCACAACAGTCCATACCTACCCTCCTGTAACACTTATGACCAATCTTCTTCAACACTACATCTAGTCCTCAGCAACACTATATCTAGTCCTCAGCAACACTACATCTAGTCCTCAGCAACACTATATCTAGTCCTCAGCAACACTACATCTAGTCCTCAGCAACACTACAACTATCCCTCTGAAGGCAACAATTATCCTTCTTCAACAATGAAGCCAGCCTTGTATTCCAACATTAATCAATGTTGCAAAACACTAGGACGTCAACCTTGTTCAAAACTGCTGTCGGCCATATGCAATCCACCCTTCTCAGTATCACATGTAAACATGCGCAACACTCTTCTCAAAGAAACACTGCAATCATCCTTCTGTAGCAATACGTGGAAAGTTCAGTAACACTAATTCCACCACTGTTGCAACATCATACCCACCCTCCTACATCGCACCAGTCCTCTACAGTACTAAATCCACTCTTCTACAGCACATCTTACCCTTCAACAACACTATATATATATAGTCAGTCAGGCACCCGTAACGCCCCTATTAAGCTCCTGCAACACTAGTGTTTCTGTTTCTACAACACTACTAGAAGGAATACAAATACTACCAACAAAACTAATTCCTCCTCATGGAAACAATGCGTAAAAACAACCATTAAAGAAAATAGAAAGTGTAATGCCAGAGATGTAGAGGATGTTTTCAGAATTATAGTCTTATGAATTAACTATATCCCCTGGGGATAGGGTACAAAGAATACTTCCCACGTATTCCCTGCGTGTCGTAAAAGGCGACTAAAAGGGGAGGGAACGGGAAGAGGGCGTTGGAAATCCTCCCCTCCCGTGTTTACTTTTCCAAAAGAAGGAGAGGAGAAGGGGGCCAAGTGAGGATTTTCCATCTTAGGCTCAGTCCTCTGTTCTTAACGCTACCTCGCTAATGCAAGAAATGGCGAATATGTATGAAAAATAAAGAATTATCTCACAAATTGTCTTTGACTTAGGAGAGAATCATAATCAGATATAACAGTATCAAAGTGAGGAAAATGTTATAAAAATGTGGGCATTTTTTTTTTTTCTTTTCTCAGTGGCACTGGAATAAACTACCACTAGATATTGTCAAGACAGAGGCATATCAGTCCATGAAAAAACGTCACTAGATAAAGTACTTTAATGGCTTCAGGCAGCTGTGAATACAAGCCTGCTCAAGAATGGCCTAATAAGCTGGTGTTTCAAAATGTTTTCCTATACAGAGTAGTGGCTGAAAGCATTCCCTTCCCAGAGATCCCGTCTGTAATTAGGTCAGAATTCATATATTCCATTCGTCCCTTCCCATAGTTCCTCTATTCCACACAGGTAATCTATTCTTTTCCATTTCCTCCTGGCCAGCTGACGTAATGGAGGGATCTGGTAGGTAAGGAGACAGCTTTAACTTTACTCCCGTGTCTCCATCTCTTTACCTCTACCTAACCCCCCAGACATGCTCGGTACACTCATACTATCGCCGGAATGCTTCGTATGTGTACAGCCGACACAAAAATAGTTGTCACAGAACATCACAACACTTTATGACGTGGTCTCCCGACCGGTGGACGTGGCCAGCTCCCTGAGCGCTAAGAGCCTCATAAGGACGGAAAGGACCCCTGGGACAGGAAGTCACACACACACATTATATATATATATATATATATATATATATATATATATATATTATTGCTAGTATATTGCTAGTATTATCCACCCGGACAATATTTCCTCAAATACCATCGCATCTTTTGATACTATTATTCACATATACATTCGACTTTCCTAACATTACAGTCGGCTTCTCCAAATTCTGGCACCAACCCTTCTACACAGTACCAACACCTTCTACAAGCATTGTAACCTTCTTCACAACTATAACCTTCTACGACACTCTTATTACCTTTGGAAATACTCCATCTTTATGTAGTAATGCAAAACATATTACCACCATCCACAACACTTCCCTCATCTACACCATGGGCCTCTGGTGGTGTAGCGGCGAGTGTTATGTTTCACAGGCCGCCTGGGATCAAACCCGCACGGGTTCGAGTCCTGGTCGTAGCAGTAGGTCCACAACCCATCCAGCTGTTCATCATCCCCTACGAGGGCTGGTCGAGAGAATGGGTACCTGGCATAGGCTATGGGGGTGTGCCTGTGCATACATATATGGGAGCAAAGAAATGGTGCATATGTATAAGGTAAAGAGACAGGGCAACATGAGGGTAAAAGTCTTCACCCACGTAACGGACATAGTGGAACCACTGCAACACTCGGGAACAACACAAATTGGTTTACTACAACAACACAGTCTTCTGCCACTCAACCCGTCTACGGAAGAGCTATCAATAACACTGACAACCATCCACAAAGAAACGAACCCCACAAAGCTCTTGGTTACACGAGCACTTACAACGATACAACCCTCTACCCCCTCCAGTCCTCTCCAACATTTGTTTATTCACGTCTCTCCAACATAACTAACTCCCTACAACGCCGCAGATGAGACCACATTAAAAACATGTTGTCGAGTTCTGATAAAAGAACACTGGCAAGGACGAACACCTAAAACAAATGCAAAGAAGAGCAACATAACTAATTTTGTCACTCGGAGGTAAGTCTTAAAAGAAGAAAGACTCACAGATCAAAGATTTTATTCTCCAAAAAAGCGGAGACACCGAGAGGACTAATAAGAAGTCTTCAGAATACTTGATGTAATTCAATTACGATAATTTTTTTCACGGCAGAGAGAGAGAGAGAGAGAGAGAGAGAGAGAGAGAGAGAGAGAGAGAGAGAGAGAGAGAGAGAGAGAGAGAGAGAGAGAGATGACCAGACATAACCGTATGAAGTGAAAACAACGAAGGAGACGTAAATACAACTGTGGGCAGAAGTTTCTTAAGGAGACGTAAATACAACTGTGGGTAGAAGTTTCTTAAGGAGACGTAAATACAACTGTGGGTAGAAGTTTCTTAAGGAGACGTAAATACAACTGTGGGTAGAAGTTTCTTAAACAGAGGAGTTCCTATTAAACATTGCCAAGGTACGAATATATCATGGCCAGGTGAATCCTTAATTGACAGTGAACACTCAATGAATAGTTTGTTCGAGAATGACATCATAACACGCACTTAACTTGTATTTTTTTTTTTATTAGATCTGAACGTTTCCCATTTATTCATTCCTATAGAATTTCCACAACAGTATATTCTCTATAGGACGTGGCGTTTGTTCACAGCTATTCTCCTGCCTACGGATAGGCCAGAGGGAGAGGTGGGTGGGGGGAAGAGCCATCTGCTTTACCAATCCTGTTTCCGTCTATTGAGACTGGGACTGTACAATACTACTAAGGTCTCCAGCAGATAATCCCGTCATGGACCAACGTGTCTTTGATCGTCAGCCTTTCTCATGTACTCCCCAAATGCACCACGTAACCTCCTCGACCCCTCGCCAACACAGTTTCTCCGAACTTCTCCAACACAAACTCCTCCATCCCTTTTCCATTATCTCCTCCATATTTCAATATAATTTGATCTAGCCCTCTCCAACATAAACTTCCGCAGCCCTCTCCAACCCAACCCACCTCCAACACCACTTCCTCTAGCCTTTCCCAACACAATTCCCTACATCCCCTCCTCCAACCCTCTCCACCAACACTTCCTCAAGCCTTTTCCAACACAATCCCCTACATCCCACTCCAACACATCCCACACCCCTCTCCAACATAAGACCCCTTAACAGCCCTCTCCAACATAACTGTCTACAGACGACCCCTTCTCCAACAGCCGTAACAACCCTGCCCTTGCCCTCTCTGTAACACCAGCTCCTCCAGCCTTCTGTAACACCACCTGGTGCAGGAGTGAGCCATGTGCAGGAAGGCGGCACCTGTGTGTGTGCGTGTGTGTGTGTGTGTGTGTGTGCAGGCAGTGAGGGAGGGTGTGTGGGGAGGCTGGTCCACTCCTGGCGGGTAGTGGTGGTGGTGGCGGCGGTGGTGGCGGCACCTTGTCCTCCTAGTCAGCAGAGCTTGGTGAAAGAATTGATCTGGGGAGCCTCATCACAGCGGCGTCGGGACCTCCAGAATTACACGTCCAGCTCAGGACGGACACACACGCTCACGCTCAGACACACACACACACACACACTACATCTCCCTGCCTTAAAAACCTTCTACCTTCACCCATACTAGGAAATGCCTCGTCTTCACCTCATACTTGGATATGCCTCGTCTTCACCTCATACTTGCATATGCCTCGTCTTCACCTCATACTTGGATATGTCTCGTCTTCACCTCATACTTGGATATGTCTCGTCTTCACCTCATACTTAGATATGCCTCGTCTTCACCTCATACTTAGATATGCCTCGTCTTCACCTCACACCTGGAGATGCCTCAGCTTCACCTCACCCTTGGATATGCCTCGTCTTCGCCTCAAACTTGGATATGCCTCGTCTTCACTTCACACTTGGACATGCCTCGTTCAGCGAGGGGACCCAGTTCTCTCTCCTCCTCGCGTGCCTCTCTAGACTCTCTGAATATAAGGCTTTGGTGTGAGGTAGAACTCGGGGAGGCGTGTTTACACCAATGGATCCTGTCGCTCACGGAACACTCTAACGCTACTGGTATGTGTTGAAGTTCTCACTTGAAACTTAGAACTACTTTTCTTCTTCAGTATGGAACTAGTCAAAGGCCCTGTGTGGGAGGACACTATATGGAACTATTTAAGGGCGCTGTATGGAGCTACTTAAGGGCCCTGTATGGAACCACTCAAGGGCCCTGTATGGAACTACTTAAGGGCCCTGTATGGAACTAATTAAGGGCCCTGTGTGGAACCACTCAAAGTCCCTGTATGGAACCACTTAAGGGCCCTGTATGGAACCACTTAAGGGCCCTGTATGGAACCACTTAAGAGCCCTGTATGGAACCACTCAAGGTCCCTGTATGGAACCACTCAAGGGCCCTGTATGGAACTACTCAAGGGCCCTGTGTGGAACTACTCAAGGGCCCTGTGTGGAACCACTCAAGGGCCTTGTATGGAACTACTCAAGGGCCCTGTGTGGAACCCCTCAAAGTCCCTGTATGGAACTACTCAAGGGCCCTGTGTGGAACCACTTAAGGGCCCTGTATGGAACCACTCAAGGGCCCTGTATGGAACCACCCGAGGGCCTAGTATAGAACTACTTAAGGGCCCTGTATGGAACCACCCAAGGTCTCAGGACGGAACTACTTAAGGGCCCTGTATGGAATCACGCAAGGCCCCAGTACGGAACTACTTAAGGGCGTTGTATGAAACTACCTAAGGGCTCTGTATGGAACTACTCAAAGGCCGTGTGTGGAAGGAACTTGTTCTCAGAGACGCCTCTGACGACTTGGGGGGTACGTGCGCATCTTTGAACTCGCCTTTTTTTTTCTATTCTAAACTCGGCAAAACATTTTGTTTTCTCTTTTCAGTTTTCAAAACAGATGACGAAGTGAGAAGATATATGCAGTTCCTCACACCTCTACACTATCGTTCACTTTACAGATAAGATAAAGTTAAATGAGATATACAGTTCCTCAATCTCTTCACTATCGTTCACCTTGCAGATAACAAAGTAAAAGAGATAAATACAGACCCTCAAATCTGTACACTTTCGTTCATCCTGCAGGTACGACAACAAAATAAAAAGACATACCCAGTCTTTTCTAGCTATAGAATAATATTAAAAAAAAAGGGCCAGAAGTCTCTCTCTCTCTCTCTCTCTCTCTCTCTCTCTCTCTCTCTCTCTCTCTCCGTTTTTGAGCGCGCAGCTCTGGCCTTTATATAAAAAAAAAAACAGTCATTTGGACGCTGTCAGGTCTAAAGCCAAAGTCATCCTGGCTGTAAAGCTGAAACTATGACCCTGTCCTTCAGGCTTGAGCTGGAGAACCTTCAAGCGTGTAGCTGAAATTGGAAAATACTGTGATTCCCAAGTCCTGGGTGAAATCGGGAGTTTGGTAGATCAGAACTCCCGGCCATCTTGAAGGCTCACCTCATTCTCCGACACGCAACACACTATTATGCAGTCTCTCTCTCTCTCTCTCTCTCTCTCTCTCTCTCTCTCTCTCTCTCTCTCTCTCTCTCTCTCTCTCTCCTACTCCGTCAGTCCACACGCGCGCACACACACACACACACACACACACACACACAAACACACTTTCTCTTTCTCCTCTATATACTTGACACCGCGAAAGCCGCACGATTCGTTAATATGAACTCGATAGATCTTTTATTTCTTGTTCCCCCCTCTTCTCCTGCGGTAAGCGCTGCGCGTCAACCGCAGCTGCCATCCTTGCAAATTCACGTCGTAGGTGCTAGTGGGTAGGTAGACAACTCACTCTCTCACTCTGCAACTCACTCTCTCACTCTCTCTCTCTGCGAGTTATGACTGTATGCCGGGAGAACATCGCCAGTCTATTGCTGTCGACCTCTTGATAGCGTCTGGTATGGCTCTTGGCAATGTCTATCTGCTGCTGTGGTGGCGATGGGTATGTCTCTAGATGCCTCCTTTATATGACGTACGTGCCCTGGAGGTCCCATCGAAGACGTGTCCTGGAGGCCCCATCGAAGACGTGTCCTGTAAGTCTCTTCCTGTGTGCGACCTGGAATCCGCCCCATCGTTTTATTCTGTGTCCTGGAGGCCTGGAGTCCATCATGGATGAGGTGATCTGAGAGGTACGTTATGGACATGACCTGTGCATGCCCTAGGAGTCTCCAGCGCGTATACGTGTCCTGGACGCCCCCTTGAAACGCCTGCCTTGGAGCCTCACACCATGGGCATGACCTGGATGTATCTATATGGGTATGCATGAAAGCCTTTGATAGGCTTGTGACCTGGGATCCTTGTGTGTGTGTGTATATATGTCTTCATATCTTCCTGGATGTGTCCTAGGAAGCTCCCAGGTGTGTCCTGGATATGTCACTGTGTCATGGCAGCTTCCGTCAGTGCATTATGTAGCAATGTCGAGGCGGGACCTCCAATCCATGCTTCGGAACCCTCATGACCGCGCCCTGGAGGGCCTCTGAAGGCCCTTCCAGATCGTATTCTGGTGTCCTCTTGGGGTTAAGCCGTTGGCAGGACTCTCTTCCAGGGCGTGTCCTGGAGGCGTGCCCTGTGCGTGAGCGAAGCAAGACCTGACATTTCGATGGTGGCCATGGTGGGGGTTGCGGGGGGGTTTTAGGTAAAGTAATCTCTGCATCGATACATATTGGTTTTCCGGGCCCGTTCTTTGTGCCCGAGCTGATGGTTACTATTCGTGGATCCAGTGGGCCCCGGCGCGCAACCTGAACTCGTATTCTTCCGCCACTTGAGTCCACCCCCAACAATAAGTCTCTGTCATGGGGAAACACAGAGAGAGAGAGAGAGAGAGAGAGAGAGAGAGAGAGAGAGAGAGAGAGAGAGAGAGAGAGAGAGAGAGAGAGAGAGGGGGGGGGGGGAAATTTGTGTATAATACATTTAACTTTCAATGTCGAGCTAGTGTTTTCCTCCCGATCCCTTCAGCCGTGGTCACTGAACTTATGAATTCAAGCATAGGTGAACGAAAATGCAATCGACGCGACACCTCCCAGATACCTCTACGGCAAATCAAACACCGTATGGTAAGGATTCAGCCACAGATACAAATTCCCGTTGATTAATCTTCATCAGGGAGACACCAAGGCAGGCAGGCAGGCAGGCAGGCTTGGGAGGGCCTCTCTCATTCGCCCGACCAGAGAGACCCAGACCCCGAACACCCTCCCACCAACCCTGCTCCTCCGCCTCTAGCAGGGTCGTCGGTTGGTATCCCGCCATTCTCACTTCCTTCTCGAAATGCACACACACACACACACACACACACACACACACATACACACACACACACATCCCATCCTGAAACTACTCAGAGAAAGACAACTGCTGTATGATTGGACGTTATATTGCGCCAGGTGACTGTCTTCTCCTTTTCCCCTCCCTCAGTAAACAGCAGGTGAGGCAGGCGAACTGGCCCCCCGCCACAAAGGGAGACAGAAGGTGATAATCAGTATCTAGGCCACGGCTCCACGCCCGTTTTTTATGAAGGTATTTAAATCTGTTCTCTGAAGTTTCGCGGGGGCGATGCCGCAGCCCGTGTTCATCCATCAGCAGTGAAGTTGAGAGTACGAAGGGGACCGAACCATCAACAGTGAGAATGAAAGATAATAATCGTCGTCTCCCGATTTCACTGTCATGGCAGTGATGACACCGAGCGCTCCCGCTAAAACCAGGGAAACTATCATCGTGTACATCCTCACAAATATCTTTTTTTTCTCTCCATTTGCGAAAGACATAATCAAAAATTTGAGGCGATGTTAATCAAGTTCTTGTTCTTTTTTTTTCTAATCCTTCCAATCTAAAAACTTACGGTTGGGTAATTGCTTTCATCAAATAATGAAGGTGATAATGCCCCCGGTATGCTTGTGTCGTTTCGGCATAACACGAACTGTCGTTCACCACAACGACATCTATCAATCAGGCGGGCAATATGAGGGAGCCGTCATCATCTGTCATCATCTGCACCGGAGGGGGGAGGGGGTTAAGTGTTTCGCCATAACGCGCTCTCGGGAGTTTTAAAGAATGCAAGGCCCAATATCAATTCACAGATTCGTGTCATTCTAAATGCGGTGCCTTAAAACAACATCCACCCCTTCTCTGGAGAACCCGTTAAGAGACGAATAAGAAGACAGATGCATAATGAAAGACTATAGAGTCTCAGATGCTGCGGGAATAGTAAAGAGAACTCAAAACTAGAACGGGAATAATTTTTTTGGGGGGGTGTCTGTGTGTCTGTGTGTGATCCTTTCCGTGTACATAGGGTCTGCGAGAGGCGGGTGAGGGCGAAGTTGGGTAAGGGGTGTCGGCGGCTGGGGTGAGGAGGCCTCTGTATGCTGCCACTGAGGGCGGTAAGAGGGACGCCCACATGTGTCGTAGGAGGGAGGCTTGGGGACACATGGCCTGCCGCTGAAACCCAAGCTAACTCTCCAACCCTTGGCCCTGTGACCACCGCCACGCGGTACCTTACACACACACACACACGCTCCTCCCCACCACCCGAGTTTCATTGCTTGCCCGTCTTAGTAACCGCGGCTGCTGTCCTCCTGTGACCGTTGCTACACGGGGGGAAAGGCCACTTCTAAGAAAGGTACCATAGCGTAGCGGGGGCCCATGCGACACTAATTCACCCCACCGTCCGAACGCTTCTTTGTCATTCTTTTGTGAACTTTCTCGATGTTTCTCAAAGGCACAGGAGTCCGCTTTACCATCCCAGTGCTCGAAATACACGTAATCAGAGGCTGTGAAAAAATGTTTCGGTAGTTGGGTAAGTAACTTGGAGGAGGCCTTCCTGAGTCGTATTTGGCGCGGCCATGCGTGGGCGTGGCTTGGCTCGTGAGAACCAACCAGCGACCGGCTCCCTCCCGCCCGCGCACTAAATAACTGACGATCGAACTTGCTCTTTGTGAATTGACAGGGGACGCACAGATTTTATCACTCGTGGAAAGTGGTCTATTTTAGTGATCTTTGTGCAATTACGTCTGTTTTAACGGTGAGTACATGAAAGTTTATTGTGCTGTCTGTACTTTAGTACAAAATGTACTAAAGTTTCTTTAGCTGTAAGTATAAAAATATCAATAATAGAAACGAAGGCGACGCGCGCGGACCCAGCCTCTCGGTCCGCCTTGCTGGGTGATTGTAGCAGTATTTGTTTGGTGTGATTGAAGTAGGACGTTGGGAGGGACGCAAGCCAGCGAGCCAGCCAGCCCCAGCTTCACTCTTTTCAAAGCTTGAGTCCTCCCCCCCCTCCTCTCTCTCTCTTCCCTCCTCCCCCTCCCCGCCCCGCCATGTGACCGGGCCGCGCGCGCGAGAATTTTACGCGTTTTCGTTTGGAGTTTAGAATTGTAATTGATTTATGGTCGCGTGATGATTGATGGGCTTTATGATTAGGAGGTACATAGATGATCATTACTGTTGTCATTTACATAATTAGCACAGGCAGTCCACCTAACCAGCCGGAGACACGTATGCTAGAGCAGGGGAACAAACTTGGAAAGTAGAAATCTCGAAACCGATGGAGGAAACATTTCCACGATTGCGGATAATACTGGTCGGGCGGCAGGCAGGCAAGAGAGGCGGCGGCAGCGGCCCTACTCCCCGGCTTAGACCGCCCGGCTGCCTGCCTTCACCACCACCACCACCACTACCACCATCATCAGCAGTCGCAGACTTGGTCGCCACCATTGCACACCGCGTAGGCCCTACAGGACACACAAGCTTGGCGTGGCGGTGGTGTTGCGTCGCGGTGGTGGTGTTGGTGTGTCCACTCGCTTGTATTGTAAGTGTGATTTTATACATGCAGTGTGCGTTTCAGTGAGTGTTTGTAACAGTAGCGTGTGTACTGCTGCTGGTATTGATTACTTACGAGATGAGCTGAGCGGCTGCTACGCTTGGACAGTGACAGTGACCATCGGGGTTAGAGGAAGGGGATGCGGTAAGGCGAGGGGGTGGGTAAGGACGGACGGAGGGAGGGACCCGGGGAGGCCAAGGGACAAAGGGCTGTAGGTGGAGGAGGAGGAGGAGGAGGGGAGGGTGTGCAGGGGGCTAGAGGGAGGCAGCAGCAGCAGCAGGGTGATGGTGGTGGCTAATGGGGGGTTAGAGGGATGACGTCTTGACCCCCACCTCCTCCCCCCCTCTAGCCCTCCCGCCCACCTACCACCCCCGCACCGTTTCCGGCCTGCACTCGTACGGTGTCTGGACAAGCGGGTCTTGTTGTCCCTGCTGGCTGGCCTGCTGTCCTGTACCAGCACTCCCACGCCACGCTCGCTCGCCGCTCCCCACAGTCTCCGTCGTAACCACAGTGACTCCGGGCCCTCGCGAGACGCCTCGTCAGTAGTGCACAACAACCAAGGGAGTGTGTGGGTCCTCTTCTGCTCTGACGGTAAACCATCTCAAAAGTGTGTGTGTGTGTCTGTGTCATCAAATCTCTGGACAGTGTGTTTTACAACAGTATTGTATGGGGGTAAATTGCAGCCATGGTATATAATGATGGTTAATTTACCTTGACGAAAACAGGTAGTTAAGTGTAGTCAAATGAGGCAGTAACTCACGAGGTGAGACCGCAACACAAGTGCTTCAGTCGTAACCACAGTTCATTATGGAACAGTGTCTTGTCTCAGGAAATCAATGAGGTGCATCATACCGCCTGACCGCTGGCCAGGGCGAGGCTGCGATAGTCTATCTGTAGGAGGCGCGTGTGGTGGTGGTGGTGAGTGGGCCACGTGCTGCTGTACTGTTGTTGTTGTTGGTTGGTGGGTGGGTGCCAGTAGCCCCACAACTGTTGTGGTGTCTGCCACAACAGTTGTTTAGTTTGTGATGTCAGTTGGACACTCGGGAAGCCAGCCATGTTGGGTTGTGTTTCCCCGAGGCTCTCTGGATGACTGGACGGGCAAGACGCTTTGCCTTGTCCAAGTCCTGGCAGGAACTGCTGCTGCCCATGTAGGTCGAGTACTACGCGCGGTAGGTGAGGCCACAGTCTCGCCAGGGAGGCGGGTTGCACTTCGGCGGGAGCGCGCCGCCCCCCTTTCGCCCCGCCCGCTGGAAATTTTTATCCACGCTCACGAAAACTGTCTTGGCTGACGCCGTGGCCAAGGGAATGTGGCCGCCAAGTTTACTTCGGGGAATAAACCTGCACGGAAATTGGTCATTTTTTTTTTTTTTTTAGGCGTTCCTTGTTACCGGATACGTGGGCGCAAAACATAGCCACCACCGCCCACTTCACCTCCCAGACTTGTTCATCATATTGATGTGTTCTGAACATTTTTTTTTCTAAATTATCCCTTCTATCAGAAACCTTGACTTAGAAAAAAAATATATATAAATAGCTCATTTTCGCTGTGGTTACTCCCGCTGCAGAACAGGGAAGTAACAGACTTTGTTACCAATTTTCCTCCTGAATTATTGATGAAAATTTGGCTCTAGCGACTCAAATATCGAGTGGGATCACTATTTAGACGGGGCAGGAAAGTTGACGGTGAGTGAGTGAGCTGAGCACGGCAAGCTCTGGGCTGGGCTACGCTGCCCGGGCCGGTCAGTGGTGTAGCAGCGAGTGGAGTTGGTGTCGCTGGGTGTAATGACTGAACACTCCCTTCTACACCATCTTTACCCTTCACACACACACACACACACACACACTCGTGCGCCCTTACCAATTGCATGAAAACAGATGTGTTGCTTCCCTAGACCTATTTGAGGGATAAAAGTTGTGTGTATGCCAAGCGAAACTTGCATTTGTGTGTGTGTGTGTGTGTCCCTTGGTCTTGGTGGTTGGTCAGGCTCGCTGGCGAAGTTGTACCGAGTGACGGATGAATGGGAAGGCGCGTCAGGTCAAGTCAGGTCTCACAGAGATGGGGAGGCGGAGGGAAGGGGAAGTTAATACCATACCTGTGTCATATTAATAGCCTAGGAAGGTTTAGACCAAGTGATAAACAAGTTATTCGATTCCTAGGAGCCAAAACAAGGGGGGGGGGGGGTGAACCCTGTCCAGTCGCCGCCTTTGCCTTGCTAAAACGGAGGGAAAAGGTCAAGTCGCTGTGAACTGAATGTATCTGGTGAGGTGGAAGTTATTATCGGTGATTAGTTTACGGGGAAGTGCATGTGCCTACCGTCATCGTGCCAGGTTTAACTTTAGGAGTGTGTGCGGTGAGGGCTTAAAGGTCGGTCGACCTGGTTTATATGGGGAAGCGTGAGAGGCGAGGTCCGTGAAACACCTAGGGAGTGTGTGCGTGGTTTAGTGGGAGTTACGACGTCTCGGGGTACAAGTTCTATCGGATGTGTATATGGTTTACGGGGTGTGTTATTTTTTTTTCCTGTGGTGCTGTATTTAACGTTAACTAACTTATATCGGGAGGAGGAGGAGGAGGCGTATGGCATAGTCATCTAAGTTCAGTGGGGAGTGTGTGTGTGTGTGTGTGTTGTGGTATTCTAAGGGGAGTGCGAGGCTCACTGCACGTACAGAATTCCTGAGCAAAGGCCATGTTTTATCGGGAATGCGAAGGTTAACAGGAATTATTAAGGAAGACCCAAGTTTTTTCTTGTTTTTTCTCAAGTGTTATCGGGAGTGCGAAGTGAGCGGTTAATGGAAGGAGGAGAGGCCCAGATTAACCAAGAGCATTATGGAGGGAGGGTTAATGGAGGTTTATTGTACTACCGCTGAACTCAGCAGCGGGGTTGTGGGGTGGGGGTAAGTTAGTTGGTAGTAGAAGTAGTAGTAGTGGGTCCGTGTGATGTCAAGTTGTTAATTTCAGGTTATGGTGGAGAGAGAGAGAGAGAGAGAGAGAGAGAGAGAGAGAGAGAGAGAGAGAGAGAGAGAGAGAGAGAGAGAGAGAGAGAGAGAGAGGTGATGGCGGTAGCAGCGAGTCCCCCGTAATGTACGGCTTGACTCCACAAGTGCCAGGAGTAAATTCTCTGCTAACAGTTTCGGACGAGGGGACGCCCTTAGCGGGGTGGGTAGGGGAGGCTTCACGTGTGCTGGGGGAGTACATACATGGGAGGGGCAGATAACAGAAGGCATGACGGGTGATGACGAAGGGGGGCTCGTGGTAGTGAGAGATGACAGGGGACGAGGGACACACATGATAAAGCGTACACAGGAAAGACGTATATAACAGAAGACCTGATGGTCTACGACGAGGTCACCTTCAGGAGGACATGTCATGGCGTATCCTGCACTCGACAGATGGAGACAAGAGAGTTAAGCAAGTGGTGAAGTCACCCACTTCTCCCTGTTGCTGTAAGTGATGAGAATGAATAACAACAACAACAACAACAACAACACGTGACTCCCTACAACAACAACAACAACGTGACTACCTATAACAACAACAACAACAACAAAAACAACGCCGGATCAGCTTGTAAACTGCCACAACCTGTGGGAGTGGGTACCTGATGTGGTTTAGTGGACTCTGTAAAGCACTAACAAACAAATGGCTACTGCAGCATTTTTCATCATGACAAAAAAAAAAAAAACTAAAAACGTGAAACAAAACCAAAATGTATTAGATTTACTGGCCACGATGCGGGTAACATGGAACGCTGTTGAACCTCAGCAAGATGGACTTCTCGTGGGGGGTATACAAAACTCGTTCTGCATCAATTATTTGTTCATTTATATATAAAAAACGAAGTTTATCTGTGACAGTGAGGGTGAAGGGCACTGAACAGAGGGGTTAGGTGGCTGGAGGCGCGGTTCGACCCTACAATGCATTTTCAAATCTCTACGATATTTCCAGTTATATATATATATATATATATATATATATATATATATATATATATATATATATATAGTAAAGGAATCAAGAGTACTGTGAGGAGGAGATGGAGGAGGAGGAATACAGCAGACGGCCAGTTACGGGAGGTGACGTCGGCCAAGACAGACCGCACACCTCCTCAATATGTCAAGGTGGTTAGTGAACTTCCAGAAGTTTGTCGACACAACGACATCAGTTTCCGTACCGCATCCTCAAGCCTGGGTTCGATCCCTTCCCCCCCCCCCCCTCTGAAAATATTGAAATTAAATAAGCAATACTGATTTACCTGTGTGTCTCAAACCAGCAGACTTGATATCCTGGGTTCGATTCCCGCCAAAATGTAAAATTGTGTGTAATATTGACTTAATCAATATTTCGCCAGTGACTGGCTCCCGCTGGACGAAGGCGAGAGATGTACCTGCGTCAGGTGTCGTGGCTCATGAAGTCTGGGAAGTGGAGTGTGGTACAGTGTAGGGGTGGGAGTGTGTGACCCAGTGTAGATGTAGTATGGTACACTACAGGTTATTGGGGTACTCTGTACGTGTAATGTGGTAGTGTAGGTGTACTATGGTACAGTGCTGGTGTACTGTGATACAGTGCAGGTGTGGTGTAGTTCAATAGAGTGAGGTACACTGTATGTGTCGTGCGGTAGAGTGTATGTGCACTGGGGCAGCGTACGTACGTGTAGTGAGGTACAGTGTAGAAGTATGCTACAGTACAGGTGTAGTGTGGCAGAGTGTAGGTGTAGTGTGGCAGAGAGGAGATGTAGTGTGGTACAGTGCAGTGTGGTGTAATGCGGTAGCGAAGACATGGCGAGGTATGCACAGGATACAAAAGAGAAAACATGAACTCATCCAGCAACAGATCACAAGGTACAGTGATCATCACTGTCTGTGATGATAGGAGCACTGTACTAGGAGTAGGAACACGGTACATATTTTTTTCTGTGACGAGAGAAAGACCTGTCAACATGTCATATTATCTGAGGAGGCGCAAATAATATCAGTCGTGGATATGAAGCGAAATATTCATGGAGTCTGGGCTCAAAACGCATCTATGGCACCGCTTCCAACTACTGTGTAAATTGGTAAAGAAAAAGCATTTCGCCTCATTCGAGGTAAAACGTTTGCCCACGAGTTTGTATCCATTAATACAAGTGAAGTCAGACGACTGTATCCATAATGAGCCCGTTAGATCGGGACTATCGAGGCCTTTAATGATTTTGGATACTTGTATTAGATCACCTCTTAACCCTCTCATTTCTAAGCTAGAGAACTTTAATTCGTGAAGTCAACTCTCATGCGATTTGATTCTTGGGTCGGGATTCAGCGTGATAGCTCACCTCTGTCCGTTCTGTTTATATCTTTCCTCAAGCCTCTATACTCTCTCCATACTGTCTATGTCTTTCCTCAAGCCTCTATACTCCCTCAACACTGTCTATGTCTTTCCTCAAGCCTCTATACTCTCTCCACACTGTCTATATCTTTCCTCAAGCCTGTGAAATCTCTCCCTACTGTCCGTTCTGTCTATGTCTTTCCTCAAGCCTCTGTAACTCTCTCCATTCTGTCTATGTCTTTGCACTCTCTCTCCATTCTGTCTATGTCTGTCCACAGGTATTGAGACCAGAACTGAACACAGTATTCAAGACTGGAGACGCACTAGTGAGTTATAAAGAGTGTTAAGTGTAGTGGTTACAGTACATGTGTTTTGAAGCAGTGTAAGGTGGAGTGTGGTACACTGTAGATGTAGTTTTGCGAAGCATAGATGCAGTGCGGTACACTGTAGGACTAGCGCGGTTCAGTGTAGGTGGTGCAGATGCAATGCGGTACAGTGTAGGTGTAATGAGGTACACTGTAGATGTATTGTAGATGCAGTATGGTACAGTGATGTAGTGCGGTACAGTATAGATTTAATAGGGCACGGTGCAGGTGTAGTGAAGAAATACAGTATAGGTTTAAAAGGGCACAGTGCAGGTGTAGTGAAATACAGTATAATGTGATACAATGTAAGTGACCTGGACAAATAAATGTCGGTAATGAAAGGTACAATGGCTCTTGGGCAGGTGTATCTGATTACAGGGATACACTATAGGTGTTGCAGGGGGAGAAGGGTACCTTTCCTGGGTCTCTGGGTTGTGGAGAGGGAGGGCTATTCACTACCGTTGTTGCTACGCCCTCCACCAGACCTCCCCAGGTAACTTTACCTGGAGGGACTGATCTTTTAAGGCAGTGTCCAGCACGCATACCTTAAGACCTTCTGCGTACCTGGCGATGGTTTCGGAGGTCTTCTACCACTCACAGCTGGGTCTGGGACCTTACCTTACCTTACGTATTCCTCGCAATGGTTCCGCAGGTCATCTGCCACCTGCAAGTGGGCCTGGGACCTTACCTTGCATTACCTTACGAGGTTCCGGAGGTCTAGCACCCCTACCAGCTGGGTATGGGACCTTTCGTATCCATTATGTGGTTTTAGAAGGTCTTCCACCGCACCAGTTGGGGTCTAGGAACAAAGCACATGTAGGCCACTCGTGTACATTTCCTTAAGTGTCATAGTTCCTAATCGTGCTTTAACGCAACTCTGATCTTCACTGAACAGTAAATGTATATTTGGTAGTCGTCTCTCTCACTCCAGCGAGGAATTAATTTCGTTTATGTTAGCAACTGTCTTCTTATTTCTTGGCATTTCCAGCGTGTGTGAGGTGTTTTCCGCGCCAGCCTTCTACCGATAGTAGTCTGCATGTTGATAAATCATCCCCTTACTTCTCAGGGCCAAGGGAAATAATGTGCACTTGAAATTATCTTTGTCCTGTGTCAGTGTATTGTACCCACTATACGCTGTATGCTTGCCTTAATTTGCCCCCTGCTATGTGCCATTCACTCACACTATCACCTTTCTATGCCCATGTATTGTGTCCACTGAACGCTCTGTGCATACCTGCAGCTACCACCCTGCTATGTGCTCTTCACTCACACTACCACGGGCCCACCTGTCACCCACCTATGTCCATGTTTTGTACCCACTGTACGCTCTACGCTTGCCTTCACCTTCCTACCTGAAGCCACAGTCCACTTGTCACCCTCCTATGTCCATGTATTATGCCCACTGTACGCTCTATGCTTACGTCCACTTGCCTACCTCAAGCCATGTACACTTCACCCATGGTCATCCCTGAAATGCTTCGCCTTTTCAGTGGAGACTAAAATAAAGAATTCACGAGCAAAACTGAAAAAAACTGTGTGCATTAGGTAGGTCAGTAGTTCCGCTGTGATGATGAATGTTAGTACACAACACTGCCGCCACAGGTAAAAGCCTAAGGGTTGTGGATAACATCATCACAACAAGTTGCATCTCAGTTCTCACAAGATACCTATTATTACTATAGATGTTACATTTCAGTTCTCGCAAGATACCCATCATCACTAAGATGTTGCATCTCAGAACCCACAAGATACCTATCATCACTACAAGTTGCATCTCAGTTCTCACAAGATACTTATCATCACTACAGATGTTGCATCTCAGTACCCACAAGATACCTATCATTACTACAAGTTGCATCTCAGTTCTCACAAGATACTTATCATCACTACAGATGTTGCATCTCTGTACCCACAAGATACCTATCATCACTATAGATGTTGCACTTCAGTTCTCACAAGATACCTATCATCACTACAGATGTTGCATCTCAGTACCCACAAGATACCTATCATCACTATAGATGTTGCACCTCAGTTCTCACAAGATACTTATCATCACTACAGATGTTGGCATCTCAGTACCCCACAAGATACCTATCATCACTATAGATGAACACCATGGTACGATCCATGAACACATCAGATCAAAGTCCAGGCCATAATAGTTAAAGTTCACACCGGTCGTGTTCAAGGATCGCACCTTCGTGCTCGAGAATCGCACCGTCGTGCTCAATGATCGTACCGTCATGCTCAAGGGCCGCATCGTCGTGCTCGAGGAGTCAATCCACTCATCCGATCCAGATGTTCAGGTATTCCCATGCGCTATTCACTGCGTGTCCTTAAATCTTATCATGTCCTCTGCAGCGAGGCAGCTGGGCTTCCCCGTTCGTGGAGTTAGTATGCCGTTCTTTACATGCCAAGGGTAAAGGCTCAGTGAAAGGTTGGCCACTGGTTTTGGTGATTTATCTACAGTGGCTGATGGGGAAGTGTAAGCGGGATACTGTGTTTAAGTACGATGCACTAGTTGTACGTGATTTAAATTGGTTGTACGAGATTGAATTTGGGTGTGCTGAGATTTAAACGATGTATTTATATTCAAATTGGTTGTACTGGTTTTTAAACTGGGTGTCCAGAGATACAAATTTGGCCTGTAATTTAAACTGGGAGTGCCACGATATAAATTGGGTTTATTGGGAAATATACCGGGTGCATTAGGATATAAATTGGGTGAACTGGGATATAAATTGGTTGTTTTCGGATATAAACTGGTGGTACTTGGACACAAAGTAGGTGTACTGGGATATAAATTGGTTGTTTTCGGATATAAACTGGTGGTACTGGGACACAAAGTAGGTGTACTGGGATATGAATTGGTTGTTTTGGGGAGATAAACAGGGTGTAGTGCGTAACACTGAGGGAATGCCAAAATGTACCGAGAACGTAGCGGGGAATACAGTGAGGGGTGTAGTAGGCTAGTGGCATACAGGTGTAAGGTGTGTAGGACGATACATGTAACAAGATACAGTAACGACGCCCGCTGTCGTGATGGTGTTACACCATAACAAGAATTAATAATGTGACTTTTTTTTTACATAATGGCGTATCAACACCTCTCCCGTTAATTCATATATAAATATTTTTTTATGATACGAATATTTAAAATGTTACTGTCTCTGGTTTAATTCATGTGCATAACTGTTTCTTAACATGACCTTCTTATATGCAAATGCCGCATGGTTGTTACTGATAAAGAGATAAAGTTTTGCTTTGTTGTCAGAGGGAGGGAGGGGAGTGGGAGTATGGGGGGGAAGAGAGAGAGAGAGAGAGAGAGAGAGAGAGAGAGAGAGAGAGAGAGAGAGAGATAGAGAGAGAGAGAGAGAGAGAGAGAGAGAGAGAGAGAGAGAGAGAGAGAGGGAGGGAGGCAGTGTGGCTGGCATGAGGTTGGTGGTCGAGTATATTGTGAGATGAGGACACAGGATTGGGAGGGTGTGTGTGTGTGTGTGTGTGTGTGTGTGTGTGCGTGCATGTGTGTCGTAAGCTTAGGACATGAGACTGGGAGACGGTGGTATGTGTTGTGAACTTGAGGCACGAGACTGGGATGCTGGTTGGTGGTATGTGTGGTGTGGCTGGAGGAGATGAGAAGGAGAGGTGGTGATGTGTCGTGAGATGAAAACAACGAGATTGGAAAGGTGGTGGGTGATGGAGTGTCGTGATCTGACGGCACGAGACATGGGGTTTGGTGGTGTGTCGTGATCTGAGGACACCGCAGAAAGCAGCAGACAAGCTAATGCTAATAAGGTGGTGGTGGGGGGGGGGGGGGGGGGAGTGTCGCAGGTAATTATCATTATTATTGGACGTGGTTCAGGAGGGAAGGGTAGGTGGAGGTGAGGGGTTCGGGGGTTATACCCAAAGCTGGACCCCGACCATCCGCCTCCCCTATGCTACAGTCTTCTTAAAAGTACTTTTTCAATCTACCATACATTCTACCCTTCAGTCTAAACCACACTCCACTCTGTCCTTCAATCTACCATACATTCTACCCTTCAGTCTAAACCACACTCCGCTCTGTCCTTCAATCTACCATACATTCTACCCTTCAGTCTAAACCACACTGCACTCTGTCCTTCAGTCATCGCCCACTCCGCTCTGCCCTTCAGTCTACCCCTCCCTCCGTCCCTCACTAGCCATCCACCTTGAACGGCGTATGACACTGTTCAGTGGTATAACGTCTCCGCCATTTACCGTCTTTCTACCTTCCATAATGCAAGCACAGTCCTTCCGCTAAACAATAAACCATTCCCCCGAAAGTATTTTACCCCAGCATTATGCACTTTGTATCCTGCCAAGGAAGTGGATAAACTGGCATCTGTTTAGGGTGGGAGGGTTAGTCATCGTGCGTCAGGGAACTTCTTAAAGAGTGTTTGGACCGGGAATCGACGTTATGACAGGAGCGCCTTCATATAAACCCTATAAATAAAGGGCCTTAGTTGTGAGCTGGGAAAGAAAACTGATGTAATCACATATTTTTTCCATACTGTATCATAGCACTTGAGCGCGCGCGCCAGCCTTATCGACGGCCCCACGAGGAACCATCTGTAAACACAAGCCACGTATTTTCAGAACGTGTTGGGGAGTTCCTTTCGTATGCAGACAAAGCTTAAAGCTTGTAGCTGTCATCGTCAGGGAGCTACGAAGCTGACAACACACACACACACACACACCCCACACTCTCTCTCTCTCTCAATAATTCCTGACCATCTGCTCTGAAGATAACAATATAACATCGGATAACGTAATCGGTTGCGATTTTTTCACCCCCCCTTAAGGAATGTAAAACAGAAGAAAAAAAAAAAATACGGGCGACTGATGATAATGTAAAAGTGCTTTGGCCTGGAGACTTAACCTTATTAAGGAAATTACTATGACAGGGAACTGGCACGCTAGACAGTAGCCTCCGTTAAGATGAGTTAATCCTCCCCGGGCTCTTGTGTCATGCTCAGCCACTTTAACCCCATTACTTCTAACAAGCTAAGGTTAAGTGTGCGTCTCTGGTTAATGTAGGTTAAAAGTCAGAAGGTTTCTTTCACGAACTTGCCCAAGAGATGTGGGGTTAGACACCGCTGCTGCGCCATCCGTGTACTACCAGAACTAAAAGGTGTTTACGACGACGGCGAGACGCCCAAATAACCTTTGAAAATGACAAGAGATAAATAACACATCTGCCTCAGTCACTACAAGAGGCTGGTGTGTGTGTTTGTGTGCGTGTGTGTGTGTGTGTGTGTGTGTGTGTGTGTGTGTGTGTGTGATGCTTGTGTAAGATAATTAACCTCACCACAGCGACCGTTCGGTTACGACATGTGGCCTCCAGCGAGGCTCTGGTCACCACAACGGGGGAGTTACTTCAGCAAGGTCACACACCGGGGTGTAGGTCAGTGAGGTCACGCAAGGGATAACGTCAGTGAGGTCACACCAGGGGTTACGCCAATCAGGAAGGCCACACTAGGGGTTGTTACGAATGGTTATATCGGCAAGGTCACACCAAGGGGTTACGTCAATCAGTAAGGTCACACTAGGGGTTGTTACGTAAGGTTATATCGGCAGAGTCATACTAAGTGTTTGGTCACCAAGGTCATACCAAGGTAAAGTCAATAAGGTCAAGCCCGGACTTGCATCCATTAGGTTAAACCATCAGTTACGTCAGTATAGTAGCAGTCAGTAAGGTCACGTCAGGGGTTACGTCAGTCAGTAAGGTAATATCACGGTTTACGTCAGTCAGTAAGGTCACATCAGGGTTTACGTCAGTCAGTAAGGTCACATCAGGGGTTACTTCAGGTAAGGTCAGGGTCATCGATACAAGGCATCCAACTTAAAAGCCTCTCCACTCCCAAGGCATTATCAGTAACATGATGCACAGTCGAAGACGTGAGCACCAACTCCACTGCCAATTCCATGTTGTAATTGACGTACAAACACACTCACTGAAATCAGTCACTCACTATCTATCTATCTATCTATATCTATCTATCTATATATATATATATATATATATATATATATATATATATATATATATATATATATATACACACACACATATATATATATATACACACACACACACACACACACACGTTAAAGTTTGACTGGAATTAAGGTAATTTTCCTTAATCTAACAAGGCACATTTACATGAAAAGTTGCCCTTGAGTCACCTCTATGGCACCGGATCTTGGAAGGCAAGAGTGTTGCAAAATTAGTTTATTCTGCAGAGGAGACGCTGGATTTACACTCCTGGAAGGAAAGGACTTGCCTGCTTCTGATTACACTGGTGTACCTCAAGGGGAGGGGACCTGTCTGTTTTTCGGCCTGTTGTGTTTACAGTCTCCACACATCATGTGAGGAACTCCGTTCCTTACATAACGGGTGGAGGTAAGACTACAAACACAACTGGACCAGAAACTGCTCCTTGCGGTACCCCAGACTGTTTCAGACACTCCCTCGTCTGCCTGGTTTTGAGCGCGAGTAAATATCACTTTCTTGAGTCTAAAATAAACATCTTGTATTCAGCATCAAATTTTCCTTTCTCCTCTGAACCTTCTCAAGAACGTATATCCATTATGTAACAGAGTGACTGCAACTGTACTACATAGGCAATGTAGATCAGACCTTACTAAAACTAAAGAGAGCTGTGGGTAAACATTCGTTTTGTTTACATGTCTAAATAGAGAACCCAGAACATACGTCTATATACAGAACCCAACTAGTCAGTCTGCGTCCTATGCTCGTGTTATTCTCTGCGAACCATCATGCCTGCATTATTTTTCACATGCTGGTTCTATCTATTGCTTCCTCGATACTTTATATGACTAACGCCTTCTTCCATACACACTTAATATTCTACATCTGTCGATGCCAAGCTGCATCTGCAACATCTTTCGACCCACAGCTGTGTCGATTCTCTTTGTGAATTTATCATCCGTCGCATTTCAGCATCGCCTGCGAATGCGCCGGTCTTCACACTTATTCCATAATGAATCTGGATACTTATTTTCTAATGTTCAGAGGAACGTATTTCTGATGAATCGTGATAAACACACAGTATCGGATTGGTAATGATAGCCATGATAAGAGAACCGAGGACGACGGGCTTTGGCCCCTGTCAAAAAAAACACCACTTAGGGCAAGACCTTCGACGAATTTTTAGTGCCTCATTTATGCAAACTTTTTCCCTTTCTGAACATTATCCAAGCCTTTATGTGATTCAGGATTTCTCCACCGACACCTTGTGGCTCCACCTTCTTTGTCAATATTCTATTCTCTAAGCGAGTGTGTGTGTGTGTGTGTGTGTGTGTGTGTGTGTGTGTGCCGAGCCTTATCAAAAGCCTCACTGACCAGAACTAAATGATAACCTGATCTCCTATCGTCTTCGCTGCTTCGTCTTCACTGCTTCCAGTCCTTAGGGTGGGTAGGAGGACCCTCGAAAGTCCATACGAGCCTCCACGGGCCCACTTGTCACCCTTCTACGTCCATGTGCTGTACCCACTCTATCCACTCCATGTTTGCCTCCACCTTCCCCTACAGCCATCCACCCTCCACCCACGCTATCACTGAAATGCCCCGTCCATGTAGTCACATACAAATCAAGATTTCAAAAGTTTAAAAGTAAAATCTTTAGGGCAGGAAAAAACGAAGAAATGATTCCATTCGCAGGACGTGTTCCGAGCTAGCAGCTAGGCTGTGAATTCGTAACTGTACCGCGGTGGAAGGCGACTTCGACCTGACTTCGGCCCATTGTTGCCCCTGACACTACTGACTTCAAATTAATACGTTGGATGATATAAGGCTAGCGACCCCCATCGCCCTGGGGGCTCTTCCAGAGTGTTGAAGATCGGGATGATTATACGTATTGCGCCCAGGATGAGGATGGTGATGACTGTGGTTTCCAGTGGAACACTGGTTTTCGGAAGGGGTCTCTCGACACGGAGGGACTCTAACATCCCAGAGGGTCGTTTGGTCTTAAACGTCTCCACAAATTCCTCTCGATTCAGGCAGAACTTTATATATATATATAATATATATATATATATAGACACACCAATCCAGTAAGGCAAGATGATAGGCAATGACTCAATCGCCTACGTGCCTTTTGTACGTACACGGGACTGTTCATCATCAAGACATACATGTACAGCTCAGTATCCAGTGCAATCTCTCTGCGAAGAGGCCGGAGTACAAATATCCTAGGCATGTGAAGATGTCCGTCGATGTTCAGGGGTATACGAAAAAAAAAATAACTCTTAGATTTTTTGATAGTTACCTAGTCATGACGTAGTAATTAAGTGATATATTAAGTATGATACTTGACATCTTTATAGCTTTAACTCGAGAGATAAGTTGTTTATTATTGTTGAGCCAGTTTGACGGAGAGTATAGCATGATGTGTGACAACAGTAGGGCGTTCCATTTCAGCAATAGCTTTCCAAGCAAGACTTTGAACAAGATTTTCCTGGTCTGCCGTGGTTGTCGAGGTTATCAAAACAACGCTTTGGCATCTCGTCGCGTTGCTAGGCTAGGCCGTGGAGGGTACAAGGCGCACCTTCCATGGCTTCGAATCAGCGTTCTAATTGTTACCATTTTTCGATTCTAGATTTTGATATTCATTTCCCTCCACCCCGCCCCTTCGAACCCCACCCCAACCCCCTCTTTTTTTTTTTATCAGAACTTCATTCATTCATTCATTCCTTTTTTTTTTTCATGAGTCAATATTGTATCGCAAGCCTAATAAGCAAAACAAAAGAAAAATATTTGGAATAATACATGATAATGAGGGAGGGAGGAGGGTGGTAGGGGGGGAGGGGAGGACGAACGCACACTCTTCCCCCATCCCTCCCTCTCTCTCTCTCTTTCCCCAGGGGGGGGGGGGGTTTCCAACCCTTCGCTCTCCACAACTCCCAGCAGACGCTCTAGCCTTTGTGCCAACTTTAGGCCACTCCACGTCCTGCCTCTTCACTCAAACATGGAGCGAAACCCTTGGGTCAGCCGCCTCTCTCTCTCTCTCTCTCTCTCTCTCTCTCTCTCTCTCTCTCTCTCTCTCTGTATAAAATGGTTGCCTTGGGGGGGGGGGGGGGTGGAGAGGGAGGGGGGGGACCAGAACCATTAAGGCAGCCGGCCACCACCCACCCACCCCTGTATAAAATGGTAACCCCATTAAGTCAGCCTGGTAACCCCATTAAGTCAGCATGGTAACCCCATTAAGTCAGTCTGGTAACCCCATTAAGTCAGCCTGGTAACCCCATTAAGTCAGCATGGTAACCCCATTAAGTCAGCATGGTAACCCCATTAAGTCAGCATGGTAACCCCATTAAGTCAGCATGGTAACCCCATTAAGTCAGCCTGGTAACCCCATTAAGTCAGCCTGGTAACCCCATTAAGTCAGCCTGGTAACCCCATTAAGTCAGTATGGTAACCCCATTAAGTCAGCCTGGTAACCGCATTAAGTCAGCCTGGTAACCCCATTAAGTCAGCCTGGTAACCCCATTAAGTCAGTTTGGTAACCCCATTAAGTCAGTCTGGTAACCGCATTAAGTCAGCATGGTAACACCATTAAGTCAGTCTGGTAACCCCATTAAGTCAGCCTGGTAACCCCATTAAGTCAGCATGGTAACCCCATTAAGTCAGTCTGGTAACCCCATTAAGTCAGCCTGGTAACCCCATTAAGTCAGCATGGTAACACCATTAAGTCAGTCTGGTAACCCCATTAAGTCAGCCTGGTAACCCCATTAAGTCAGTCTGGTAACCCCATTAAGTCAGTCTAGTAACCCCATTAAGTCAGCCTGGTAACCCCATTAAGTCAGTCTGGTAACCCCATTAAGTCAGCATGGTAACACCATTAAGTCAGCATGGTAACACCATTAAGTCAGCATGGTAACCACCCCCTCCCCCCCTTTATAAAAAATGGTCATGGAGGGTGGGCCATCTTTAAGTCAACCAGTCACCCCCCCGTATAATACGGTTGCATGGGTGGGGAGGAGGAGGAGGACGAGGCAAACCCTTACGTCACCTGCCAACCCCTTAGGTAAAATGGTGTCTTGGCGAGGTAAAACATTTTAAACCACACACACACACACACACACACACACACACACACACACACACACACAGGCACACACACCACAAAGGCCCTTTAAAAGACACATTACACTCACAGTCACACGCAGGGCCCGACCTGTGCCAGGTACACAGTTAACCCAGCTCTTCATCATCACCATTGGTGCTGGTCGATGAAATGGATACCTGGCTACGATATATATATATATATATATATATATATATATATATATATATATATATATATATATATATATATATATATAATTAGGGCATCCATTAGTCCATATTACTAAATACAGAAAATTACAGACCTAAGATAGGGAGGGAAGGTGGGTGGGTGAGGATAGTGCTAACCCCTAAATAAATGGGATGGCCAAGAAATGGTCACTCGAGAGGAGAGTCGTCATGGACTCCCATGGATCATGAGAAGTGACCTTTCGTAACCTTTTGGAAGGTCAGCGGCGCCTGTATTTCTTACTGTGTGTGTGTGTGTGTGTGTGTGTGTGTGTGTGTGTGTGTGTGTGTGTGTGTGTGTGAAACGCTGTAAAATTCTTCGTACCGGGACAAATAGCATTACAGTAACACATCTCCATTGCTCATATGTTGTGAGTTCGCTGTAACACTACCTACACTGGTGTTCGTATAGACACACTAGCAACGGAGGCCACGATAGACAAGCATTAATCGAAGCTTATTTACATAATTTACGAAAAATCTACACCGAGTATAATTATTATTACAGTCATTCATCATTATTATTAATGACGTTTCTGTCTGCATCATGCAGCATGTTACTATAACACGAGCTATTTTGCAAATGCATTATTTCACGATCCAGGAGACTACAAAGAGCATGATATTACAGATTGAGGTACACCAGGGAGCATGATGGTACAGATTAAGGTACACCAGGGAGCTTGACACTTTGGTATGGGCTACGAGCATGATGACACAGTGTAAGACACAATGAGCATAATTGAATGTGACAGTCTGTGGTGGCGAGAAGTACCCCCAAAACGGGAGAAACAGTATAGTATAAGGCGGAGCATAATAACGACCACAGCACTGATCATGTGAGCATGATAGCTGTTCCCTCCGAGAGTATGATGGAGGGGGTCATCACAGAGCATGATCGCGTATGGAACAGAGCACAATGGAAGGTTACAAAACAGAGCCTTATGAAATCTACGACACGAAAACAGGTTGCAAAGCAGAGCATAATAGAGGAGGCTACAGCACCAAGCATTATAGGAGCTTCTAAACAAAACAGTATAGGTTATAACACAGCATGATAGAAGCTACATCAGAGCATGATAATAGGCTACAACAGAGCATGATAGAAGTTACAACAGAGCATGATAAGAGGCTACAACAGAGCATGATAGAAGTTACAACAGAGCATGATAAGAGGCTACAACAGAGAATGATAAGAGGCTACAACAGAGAATGATAAGAGCCTACAACAAAGCACAAGAGGCTACAACAGAGCATGATAAGAGGCTACAACAGAGCATGATAAGAGGCTACAACAGAGCATGATAAGAGGCTACAACAGAGCATGATAAGAGGCTACAACAGAGCATGATAAGAGGCTACAACAGAGCATGATAAGAGGCTACAAAACAGAGCATGATAAGAGGCTACAAAACAGAGCATGATAAGAGGCTACAACAGAGCATGATAAGAGGCTACAACAGAGCATGATAAGAGGCTACAAAACAGAGCATGATAAGAGGCTACAACAGAGCATGATAAGAGGCTACAACAGAGCATGATAAGAGGCTACAAAACAGAGCATTATAGAGGCCACAACATTAATCATAACAGGATACAATATACATCATACTCGAGACAACAACAGCATAATAACACGTTTGAGAACTATAACACAACACTGAGCATAGCAGACTATAGCACTCAGCATAGCGGAGACGACATCACTAAGCATTACGACCCCCATATCAGCATAGCATCATAGCAGCGGCAGCATGGCAGTTCTGAGGGTGTGTGTGTGTGTGTGTGTGTGTGGGCGGGTGGTGGTGCGAAACAAGGGCGGATGACATAGAGAACAGAGGCCAACATGACTTGGTGTGTTTTTATCAGGGCACGTCCCGTAGCGGCAACATCCGCCCAGCCTCCCCAACACACACACACACACACACACACACTCATACCTTGCCACCCACCCACCCAGCTGCTGCCGCCGCCCATGGCCGCCCACCCGAACACTCCCATCCCCCCGCCCACCCCACATGTGTGTGGCACCCCTGCCAGCCACCCCGCCCCCCCTCCTACGGTGGACCTGAGATGTCGGTAACGATTTTTGTATTGTGTTTCACCAAATGTAGAAGCTTCGCATGAGGGAGTGTTAGTACCCGTGAAGAGTGAGGCAGGCCGGTGAGGGACGGACGGCTCGCATCACTCTGTGTGTGTGTGTGTGTGTGAGAGAGAGAGAGAGAGAGAGAGAGAGAGAGAGAGAGAGAGAGAGAGAGAGAGAGAGAGAGAGAGAGAGAGAGGTGGGGGACAGTTTATAGTGGCTTGTTGTGGAGGGGGATGGGGGGTTCTTGAGGGGGTACTCTCTCTCTCTCTCTCTCTCTCTCTCTCTCTCTCTCTCTCTCTCTCTCTCTCTCTCTATCTATCTATCTATCTCTCTGGCTTCAAACCACACCGATACAAACAATATGAAAGGAGGGGTGGGTGAGTGGTGTGGTGGTTGTTGTGGGGGAATGACGGGTAAAGACGAGTTGTTAGAGAAGCAAAAGAAATTAGTTTGTTGATATGTGAGGGGTGGAGAGAGGCCCCGAGTGCTGTTCCACAGCTGAGACAAAATACTGGAGGCTGGGGTAAAGTTGGGGGATGGAGAGGAGGAGGGGGAAAGTGAGTGGAAGATGGAGGGGTGGAAGAGGGGGGAGGGGGGGGCATTCGCGCATGAACCCGTGAGAGATGGATAAAAGAGTAGCGTGAAAGAGTGGATGAGTGTCTGCCAAAAGCGGTGGAGGAGGAGCAGGAGGAGGAGGAGGAGGAGGAAAGAAGAGGGAGGGAGGGAGGCGAGTGAGGGGAGGGTGCGGTGGTGGAGAGGGAGGGAGTGAGGGAGGCAAGGAGGGGGACGGCAGGACCAAGCATAGATCGAAGACGGTGGTGCCCGCAGTAGAAATGCCTTTTTATGTGCGTGTGCGTCTCGGGCGGCCAGCTGGAGGACTTCTGGCAAGGGACCCACACACAGACACACACACACACACACACACACTCGCCCGCCGCCGCGCCTGGAATAGATGCTGGAGGAGGGGGTGTGAGGCGACCGGGGGACGAGGGGGGCCAGCGGTCTCTCTCTCTCTCTCTCTCTCTCTCTCTCTCTCTCTCTCTCTCTCTCTCTCTCTCTCTCTCTCTCGCCGGAGACCAGCACACACGGAGAGAGGGGAAAGGAGGGAGGGGGAGAGAGAGAGAGGGGGGTGGGGAAAGCTAGGCCAGCTAAGGAAGAGAACAAAATAACTTGCACAAGGGGAGGAGGAAAATATACGATCAACTCCCCACCTCAGAAATATAGTGACCCCCGAGAGCTTCCTGGCAAGGAGTCAGACGCTTTCATGGGTGTTGGGGTGTGAGGAAGGAATCCCAGAGGTATGATATCAAACCCCAGGTTGGTCAACACGAACGAGACTTGATGATCATGATGATGATCCAGGTAGGGCGACGAGAACTCATGAATACCTAGGGGGGAAAAAAAATAAACCCAGTGCTCAAGCCATCGCCTGAAGAAGGCAGAGAGTGTGACCAAGATCAGGAGGGAAAGGAATAATCGAGTGGCTGTCTCGAGCGACCCAGAGAAAGAACCATCCCACGCCCTCCCTCCCATACCCTCTCACAGCACGAGCGTCTCCGGTAACAACGCACTCTTGCAAGGCTGGGACTACTTCGTACAGCCATCCAGAAAACCAAGGAACTCAGCCCCGGAGGCAAAATCACCATGCTACCTCCACAAGGGCTTCGATAGCTTCTCAGCTTCAACGATTCTATGCTAAGTACAGGGTGCTTCCACCCCGACCCACCCAACCCAAAAAAAAAGGGTTCAAAGACGCCACAGTACCAGAGTAACAATGATACCAAAACCACGAACGCTGGAGGAAAAAAGAGGCCCCCCCGAGACAGACCCCCCCCCCCCCCCCACGAACTACCGCCCCATACCCCTCCCAAGGAAACTTTTTCAAAGAATTATAACCCATACGTTAAAGGGGACACCTTGAAAACAACAACCTCTATATCTCAAATCAATACGGCTTCCGGAGGGGCGAAAGGACCCCCCCCTCAACAATTGCGATTGCGGTGGAAACGAAAACAAAATCGCTACTTCCAGTAGACGAGGGACTAAGTTGCGCAGTTATACGAAGAGACATAAGCAAAGCCTTTGACCCAAGCATGGACACAGAGCGTACAATACACACTACTAAAACCAAACAGCACACGCGAGAGATCACAGAAACACGACTGGGTAACTTTCTAAGCCGACGCACTGCAGAAATCATCCCCAAGCTCTGCCACGTCGCCCAGGTCCTCCCAACGTAGAGGCGTCCACCAAGGGAGGCGTCCTATCACCAGTATTATTCGTAACTTAACGCCACTGACATTCCCCTCCCCCACTCACTTGCTAGTGCCATGAACACGGACTGGCATCTTCTATACCGATCGATCTATGCCACTCAAAATAGGAGTCTCAACCAACTCACACCCAGGACAGAACCGTTCACTTGTACAACCACAGGTAAACAGACTGAACAAACTCGAAAAGGACTGGAGGACATGAACAAAACATAGATTTACAATAGTGGCGCAAGGAAGAATAAAACCCAACAATATAATCATAGAAGGTTGTCATGACATCTCACATGGGGAGCTGCAGAATTCCTGGGTCACACGTTAACATCAAAAGGTCTTGTGATACCAGATCAACAAGAGATCCGAACTAGAACAAGCGGCCCTGATCCGCCTGTACAGATTCCAGCACCATCCACAGAACCAAACTTTACCCCTGGTTAAGGCCGTGATGATCCCTGCCCTAAGATATTCACGTAATACCAGCATGCCTCGACCCCTCGCATCATGGTATGCTGAAGTTTACAGAGGATACAAAATAAGGCTGTACGATTCGTCACAACTGAAAGATACCCAACACTGAAAACAACGCGAACGACTGAAGATTAAACCAGTCGGTTCATTACCCAAGGGGATACAAACAGCCTCAAAAGTATGGCAGTGACTTGAATAAACAGCGGTGATACAAACTGCAGACAAATACGAGATCCCGACAACAGTATCAACACGGAACACCCTTGGTTCCCTCGAAGTCTCAAAGCACCCAGGGAAGGCGCTCCAGTCATCCATCGATGTTCACAATGAACAATGTTTACGCTAGTGAATCTCCTTCAAAAACTAGGATATACAACCTCCAGCCTGCCGGGGGTACGTATATAAGGCACCCAAAAAAAAGAAACACACACACACGTCCATAAAGTCAACACAGGCAACTTACACCATACACCTGTGCACACTTCGAAATCTTCTCTTCCCCGATCAAACTATCCTTTCCTCTGTCCCACCTTCTCTTCCCCGATCAAACTATCCTTTCCTCTGTCCCACCTCTTCTTCCCCGACCAAACTATACTTTCCACTGTCCCACCTTCTCTTCCCCGATCAAGCTATCCTTTCCCATGCCCCCCCTCTTCTTCCTTTCCTCTAACTACCCAATCAAAAAAAATAATAGGGAGTCAGGACGGGGACGCCTGGCGTCCCACCTTGCTTACTCCTGTGAGGAAGGGCGCCTCCGGGCCAGTCAAGGGGGGAGGGGGAGAAATAACTCGGTCTTAGGAAAGAAGGGAGGGGCCCTATGTGTGACTGAAGGAGGAGTGCCCGCGGGAGAGAAAGGTCTTAAGTATATCCTAACACGAAGGAGGAAGGAGAAAGAGAAGAAATGTACGTATATGTTGGAAGACGAAATGGGATGGAACTTCTATATGTTTGAAGACACGAGGGAAGGGAAAGTTCGTATATGGAAGGGAAGGAAATGCCACATGTTTGAAGACTGAGGAAGGGAACGTTCGTATGTGGGAGGGAACGAATGTGTCCTTTTAAGACAAAAGGAAGGAGGGAATGCCTCTTAATGTGGGAGGAAGGATGGCACTTTATACACGGAAAGAGAGGGAGGGAGAGAATGCTCTAATGTAGATGGAAAAGAGGACACGAATGAGAGAGAGAGAGAGAGAGAGAGAGAGAGAGAGAGAGAGAGAGAGAGAGAGAGAGAGAGAGAGAGAGAGCCAGCCTGCCTGCCTTGCATGCAAGGGGACCCCAGGAGACTCTTGTGTGATGCGCCCTGTCGCCCGCCACAGGAGCCGTGGAGGGAGAGATGACTTGTACAATGGTAGACGTCAGGCCCCCAGGATGTGCTAATGTATGCACAGCGGTACGTGTCAGGCGACACGTCCACACCGAGGCTCACGTACCACGCTCACGCCCACGGACACACACACACACACACACACACAAATAATAAGGTTTAAACGGTGGTGCGGCAGGAAAGAATATGAGAGATGTGGCCCCCACCAGCTTTTGGGTCTCCCTCCCAAACGTACAGGACCAGCAGGTAATTACACAGGCACGCACATACTGCCACGGACGCAAATCCTCCCCCCCCCCCCACACGAAGGCACGTGACCCTCCCTCCCGTACCGTACGAATGCGTGATGACAAATCGGTTTTTACCGAATGCCACACACGCACGTATAGCCAATACTAAGGAAACACAAGCGCGCACACACACACATTGCTTACATTGGCTCCTACCTTAATAAATACACCTGATAAATTAATACGATATGCACGTGACTATCTATTTATATTTTTTTTCTTTTCTTTCATACTATTCGCCATTTCCCGCGTTAGCGAGGTAGCGTTTAGAACAGAGGACTGGGCCTCTGAAGGAACATCCTCACCTGGCCCCCTTCTCTGTTCCTTCTTTTGGAAAATAAAAAAAAAAAGACAGGGGAGGATTTCTAGCCCCCCGCTCCCTCCCCTTTTAGTCGCCTTCTACCACACGCAGGGAATACGTGGGAAGTATTCTTTCTCCCCTATCCCCAGGGATAGGAAAGAGAGGAAAGTGATTGGTTCTCAGTGAATGTAGGTTTGCGGCAGGGGTGTGTGATGTCTCCATGGTTGTTTAATTTGTTTATGGATGGGGTTGTTAGGGAGGTGAATGCAAGAGTCCTGGAAAGAGGGGCAAGTATGAAGTCTGTTGGGGATGAGAGAGCTTGGGAAGTGAGTCAGTTGTTGTTCGCTGATGATACAGCGCTGGTGGCTGATTCATGTGAGAAACTGCAGAAGCTGGTGACTGAGTTTGGTAAAGTGTGTGAAAGAAGAAAGTTAAGAGTAAATGTGAATAAGAGCAAGGTTATTAGGTACAGTAGGGTTGAGGGTCAAGTCAATTGGGAGGTGAGTTTGAATGGAGAAAAACTGGAGGAAGTGAAGTGTTTTAGATATCTGGGAGTGGATCTGGCAGCGGATGGAAACATGGAAGCGGAAGTGGATCATAGGGTGGGGGAGGGGGCGAAAATTCTGGGAGCCTTGAAGAATGTGTGGAAGTCGAGAACATTATCTCGGAAAGCAAAAATGGGTATGTTTGAAGGAATAGTTGTTCCAACAATGTTGTATGGTTGCGAGGCGTGGACTATGGATAGAGTTGTGCGCAGGAGGATGGATGTGCTGGAAATGAGATGTTTGAGGACAATGTGTGGTGTGAGGTGGTTTGATCGAGTAAGTAACGTAAGGGTAAGAGAGATGTGTGGAAATAAAAAGAGCGTGGTTGAGAGAGCAGAAGAGGGTGTTTTGAAATGGTTTGGTCACATGGAGAGAATGAGTGAGGAAAGATTGACCAAGAGGATATATGTGTCGGAGGTGGAGGGAACGAGGAGAAGAGGGAGACCAAATTGGAGGTGGAAAGATGGAGTAAAAAAGATTTTGTGTGATCGGGGCCTGAACATGCAGGAGGGTGAAAGGAGGGCAAGGAATAGAGTGAATTGGAGCGATGTGGTATACCGGGGTTGACGTGCTGTCAGTGGATTGAATCAAGGCATGTGAAGCGTCTGGGGTAAACCATGGAAAGCTGTGTAGGTATGTATATTTGCGTGTGTGGACGTATGTATATACATGTGTATGGGGGTGGGTTGGGCCATTTCTTTCGTCTGTTTCCTTGCGCTACCTCGCAAACGCGGGAGACAGCGACAAAGCAAAAAAAAAAAAAAAAAAAAAAAAAATATATATATATATATATATATATATATATATATATATATATATATATATATATATATATATATATATATAGGCAGACTGCTGCGTCCAGGATTCGAACGGGCCCGCGCTGACTCGTGGTGTGTGAAGAGAGTACCCCCAGAACTAAAACAGATGTGATGAGTCGGGGGAGACGGCCGAGGGGATGAGAGAGAAGGGAGGGAGGGAGTACGAGTAACATCAAGTGTGGAGCAGAAGAGTTGCCAGGCTAGGGGCCACCACCCCCTGTGGTCGTGCAACCAGTCTGCCTAATTATGTGACAAGCCCGTCACCCTCCCAGGTCATGACACCAGGTCACCCACGTTCAAACCAGATCATCCATTATTACCCATGTCCTAACCAGGTCACCCACCCACCCATCATCATGACCCAAAGTCATAAACACGGTTCCTTCAACCACCATCCCCAGGTCATGACTAGGACCAGGAGGAGGTGTCCTGGGGTCGGCGAGGGGGGGAGGTGAAGGAGGATTCTGACGCCCTCCCCAGCAGGAGGAGGAGGAGGCAGAAGGGATCAGCGAGGAAGATGATATGACGTGGTGTAGGTCCCTAGTAATGGATGCAGCCCTACCAGAGGTATTGGCCACAGGGAGGAGGAGGATGCGAAGACACGGTGACACCTGCAGGGAGAGGGAGAGAACGAGAGGGAGGGAGGGAGAGGGAGATGAGCATCTGCTCCAGAGGCTGCCGGGCAGTGAGAGGCAGGGGAGAGAAAAGAGAGTACTTCCCTTCGACGGAAATTTTGCCCTGAATGGCGGAAGTACCTATGACGTAGGGACAAGTACCTTTGTGTACCTACAACGAGAAAGGGTACCTAAAGCGAGGATACCCACCTACTAGTACCTACGACGAGAGGGTACACCTACAACGAAAAAGAGGGACAGCACCTACCTACAAAGGGTACCTACCTACGGCAAGAGTACATACGTACGAGTACCTACGACAAGAGGATAAGCTAAGGTCAAGACTGAGTGTGTGTGTGTGTGTGTGTGTGTGTGTGTGTGTGTGTGTGTGTGTGTGTGTGTGAAAAGGTTCATGGAACACGTAAACGAAGCCCCTGGATGTAACGTGTTTTGTCAAGGTGCTGGATGATATATGGGTTTGAAGCAGCTAGATGAAACGTGGTTGAAGAGGCCCTGGATGAAACGCGATTCGAACATCTGTGTGAAACGCGGCTGAAGAGGATGGATGAAGCGGGTGAAGCCAAGGCATTACAGCTAGAACCGACGGATGAAGGAGGTGGATGAAAGGTGAAGAATAGGGATGAAGCGGGTGAAGCCAAGGCATTACAGCTAGAACCGATGGATGAAGGAAGTGGATGAAAGGTGAAGAATATGGATGAAGCGGGTGAAGCCAAGGCATTACAGCTAGAACCGACGGATGATGGAGGTGGATGAAAGGTGAAGAATATGGATGATGCAGGTGGACGAAAGAAAATGAACCAGTTGGATGAGACAGGGAGACGAACCCAGGTGGATGAAGGACGACGACGCAACCCAGGTAGATGGAGGCTGGAATAAGAGGCTGGCGGATGAAGACAGACGGGTGATGGGTGGATGAGGGAGAGGGGGTCAGTATCAAGCTGATGACACGGGGATTGGATGTGCACGAGGCGACACAAAGTATTATAAGGCGTCGGGTAGAGCCGCCCCGAGGGGCCACCCAGCCAGACCAACCACACGACCAGGCAAGCCAGGCTACCAGCCAACCAGTCCAACCGACCAGGAATACGTCCTTCCTTCAACGCACCAAATTTATATTCTTTTCCCCAGTTCACACACGCGAAGAAGATACATAATTCTGTTCGACACGAAATAATAATTTCTATCTATATCTTGGGATAAATCATTTATCCAAAGTTTATCAAGCAGTGCAGGGGTGAAGGAGGCATCACGGATCCTTCCCTAGAGCCAGGCAAACCCCGAGCTCTCTACATTACACAAGAGTCGTCCAGGGGAACATCTTCCTGTATCACAGAGGCGTCTCTTCCTTCGTTATCTCTCCTTATCTTAGCCTTTCCAGCTAAGACGTGCGTTGAGCGCCAACCCTGCCATTTCTCGCTCAATCCCGTCGCAAGCACGAGACACTCCCTCCCTGACGAAGTTCTCCCATTCCCGTCATTCAAACACTGTACTAAAGTACGCCTCATTTGGTCGATGTTGTACCTGCATCTTGTCTTTCACATCCCCCCCCCCCCTCCAAACCATTGTATCGACGACCCCCAGTACTTCAGTTTCCTTAACTACCACTCAGGATCATCCAAAAACTTCCTCGTTCCTGGATGGCAGTTTAAAAAATAGGCCAGGTGGTGCGTAGTACTGATACTAAAAGTTCCAATCGTAATTGTGTGTGTGTGTGTGTGTGTGTGTGTGTGTGTGTGTGTGTGTTTTAAGTTCTAAGTATTATTATATGCTAAACTCTCCTAAGGTGGCAGAAACGTAGGCTACTGCACGACACCCGATATGTAATTTTCTCATCATTTTCTTCCGGGCAGTTGAGCCAGAGGGAGAGGTGGGTGGGGAAAGTGCCCTCGGCTCTGCTATTCTGTTTCTACCCACTATATTTAGATATATATTTTTTTTTACCTAACCTCATTATGGACCATCAAGCCTCCAGTTATCTGCCCCTCCTTCCACCGTCCGAACTACTGCACACCCACTCTGAGAGAGAGACCTCCTCCTTTCCCTGCCCCACTCAGTATACTACCTAGTGACCTGCCTGACACTGTTCCACCCACCCACACCCGCGCGCGCCACCGCTGCTGACCTCCGACCAGCACGTTGTGAGCTGCACTCTTCCTTCCTCACCTCCAGACCCTCGCTGTAACGTGAAGAGTCGTACGTCTTCCTTTCATTACTCTCCTCTGGGGCTTCGGTAATTCGCCTCCCCCCCCCCTCTCTCTCTCTCTCTCTCTGCACTCTCTTCCTGTACTATAGGCCCCAGTCTGCGAGCTATCTTAGTCCCTACCAATCTATCATCTTACACTGCACGTATATATGCATTTCATTCCATCATCACTGAGGCATCATCTACATACAACAGCACATTCCATCATCACTGAGGCATCATCTACGTACAGCAACACATTCCATCATCACTGAGGCATCATCTACGTACAGCAACACATTCCATCATCACTGAGGCATCATCTACATACAGCAACACATTCCATCATCACTGAGGCATCATCTACATACAACAGCACATTCCATCATCACTGAGGCATCATCTACATACAGCAACACATTCCACCGTCACTGAGGCATCATCTACGTACAGCAACACATTCCATCATCACTGAGGCATCATCTACATACAGCAACACATTCCATCATCACTGAGGCATCATCTACGTACAGCAACACATTCCATCACTAAGGCATCCTCTACGTACAGCAACACATTCCATCATCATTGAGACATTATCTACGTACAGCAACACATTCTATCATCACTGAGGCATCATCTACGTACAGCAGCACATTCCATCATCACTGAGGCATCATCTACGTACAGCAACACATTCCATCATCACTGAGGCATCATCTACGTACAGCAACACATTCCATCATCACTGAGGCATCATCTACGTACAGCAACACATTCTATCATCATTGAGACATTATCTACGTATAGCAACACATTCTATCATCACTGAGACATCATCTACATACAGCAACACATTCCATCATCACTGAGGCATCATCTACATACAACAGCACATTCCATCATCACTGAGGCATCATCTACATACAGCAACACATTCCACCGTCACTGAGGCATCATCTACGTACAGCAACACATTCCATCATCACTGAGGCATCATCTACATACAGCAACACATTCCATCATCACTGAGGCATCATCTACGTACAGCAACACATTCCATCACTAAGGCATCCTCTACGTACAGCAACACATTCCATCACCTACGTACAGCAACACATTCCATCATCATTGAGACATTATCTACGTATAGCAACACATTCTATCATCACTAAGGCATCATCTACGTACAGCAGCACATTCCATCATCACTGAGGCATCATCTACGTACAGCAACACATTCCATCATCACTGAGGCATCATCTACGTACAGCAACACATTCTATCATCACTGAGGCATCGTCTACATACAGCAACACATTCTATCATCACTGAGGCATCATCTACATACAGCAACACATTCCATCATCACTGAGGCATCATCTACATACAGCAACACATTCCATCATCTACACACAGCAACAAAGCCTTGCATCTCCCGGTTACCGACCACGGTACACAACCCATCGCGAGACACATGACTTCCCTCACAACTTAACCTCCCAATGAACTTAATCATCGTGACAAGTTCTCCTCGTCTGGCTCCAGTTCTGGACTTGAGCCAGTCATGTACATTAAAGTTACTCACCGGACTTTTAAGCCAGTCGCAGATTTAACCTTAAGCTATAAACTTGATTGCTGCTTCTGATACGTAATTTACGTTTTCTATTGACAGTTAAGGGTCCCTGCTATTCGTGAAAACTATTTCACTTGTGTACACAACTTTCATATAATTTCCCGATGCATAGAATAAAAATATCATCGAATCGTTTGTTAATTTATGAAATATTATTCTCTTTGTCGTCTTCAGTTTATTTTGTATTCATATATAATTCAAATGGTTTGTCTTACAGAGGGGGGACACGTTTATTTTATATATAACTTTAAATCGATATTTTTGGAAATTTCTAGAAGTAGTCGTAAGCAGGCAGCTTTAGTAGTAGTAGTAGTCGTAGTAGTAGTGGTAGTAGTAGTAGTCGAAATTGTATATAGTAGAAAATGGTTTATTTTCACCATACAGAGGAATTACATGAGGATATAAACCTATATATATCCTCAAAAAAAATTAACCTTTGGAAAACACACACACACACACACATATATATATATATATATATATATATATATATATATATATATATATATATATATATATATATATATATATTACAATCGTTTTGGAAGCTATAAACCAGTGGTTCAGATTCCCCAGAGTGTTTCGCTATGACAGCTCCTGCACGAAGCGTAGAGAAACAGCTTCGTGGAGCGTAGCCTAGCGATAATAGCGTGCTGGATGCGGCCGCTTACGTTCCTGTGTTAATTATTAGCGAGGCAGACCCCGAGACATTTCCAGGTACTGATTTGTTCATACGATAATGACGGCTTTCGTCAGTCCTGTATTTATCGAGCAATTTATTCATTATCTTCTGGCGCATGCGTGTGTGAATGACACGTCGTGTGTGTGTGTGTGTGTGTGTGTGTGTGTGTGTGTGTGTGTGTGTGTGTGTGTGTGTGATGTCACGCCAGATTGTTGACTTACCTATTTGTACAATATGGGAAGACAATATTACATCTGTGGGATCCCTATCCCTTGAGCATTTTGAAGCCTTCATGCAACTCTTTGAACATTGCTATCCTTCCGGCAGCCATTGGCTGCTCGTATACCCCATACCAACCATCTACCACCACCACCCACAGGACAACACAGTAACTCTCTACCTCCGTTCTAATCAGCTTGCTTGACTAGCCTATCTTTGGCGTGGTCTCTGGTGGTACTACTGCACCTTATGAAGTCATGTTTACTGTGTCATGCATCGTCCAGCTGATTCAAAGCCTTGAAGACGATACTCAGGTCACCCGTCTCTCTTCTCTCCTCCATGGTGTACAAGTCTTGAGTCCCTCAGCCTCTCACTGTAACTCATGATTTGTTCATTAAGGTCTTTAGTCAGTCTTCTCTTGACCCCCTCTCAATCAGACAGATCTCTGGTCTTCTGTAGGTGTGCTGACCGACCTCAGACGCGTGATCCAAGTTTTCGTCTATGGTGTAAGTAGCTAACCGGGCATTTCCCTCACCCATATGTTTAGAAGCGATTCTGACATCTGCCAGCAGACAGTCTTGTCTTTTCCCCAAACCTCTCTCCTGACGTGCAGCCCTGGCGACGACGGGTCAACCCACAACGTTATCTCTCGAGGTCTCTTTCATACATAGATCCCCGAAGCTCTTCTCCCGGTAGGTGATAGCAGCTTCAAGGCCTTCTTTCACCGAGTCCTATCTTCATTAGCTGGCACTTACTGACGCTGCGTTTCATCAGCCATTTACCCGACCAGCTGTTTGAGTTCGTCCCAAGTCCACGACAACCCTCCTCCCTTCCCCTGCCACCTGATGCAATCACTGTCATTATTTATTTCTTGCATGGCCTTGGCATCATCCGCAAACATGTTTAGATAAGAATCCAGTCCATCCGGCAAGTCATTTATATAAACTAAGAAATATCAGTTGGGCCCAAGAATAGACCCTGCGGCACACCACTTGTTCCCCCCTTCCACCCCCACCATTTCCCCGCCCTCCTCCTACCTGTCGCCTCGACTCCATCCCATTAAGGTGCTGTACGTACTAAAGAAGTCGGTCGAATCGACCACTTACTCTTGCCTGTAAGTCTAGCTCTTTATCAACCTCCGATCGGGGACTGTGTCAAAGGCTTTCTGGCAGTCCAAAAGAACACACACACACACACACAGTCTACCGATTCATCTCTTTGATCTTGGAGCTCACACCGTCATAGAAACCTAAGAGATACGTAATGCATAACCTCTTTTCTGTGTTGTCTCCCAGTAACGTATAGTTTCTCGTTCGCAAGGCTTCGTATCTCGCCCGCTTGCTTGCCCACTGTGTATTTCACTTTTCCATATGTCATATTCATTGGTGCTACTGGCTTGTCTGCAGTTCAGCGAAATTTCCATATCACCTTTCTTAAACGGAGGTACGATATTTGCATGTGCATGTCGTACCAGACTGTGTGTGTATACATATCACGCTAGACTGTACGTGTACATGTAACGCTACTCCCTGTATGTACACTTTTTATCGGAGAATGAGTGTAAATCTCGCCATAGTAGTGTGTGTGTGTGTGTGTGTGTGTGTGTGTGTGTGTGTGTGTGTGTGTGTGTGTGTGTACGTCGCGAATCCTCACACATGATGACGTAAGATAGTTGGGTTCTCCTGGGTCGCGGGAAGAGGTCAAGGTCACCGGGAGGAAGGTCAAATCACCCTCTGCACATCATGTGCTAACACACTATGCCACACGACGTTACTCCACTATCTTCAGAACGACCAACACCGGATGAATCAAATGGCGACTTGAGCATTCCCTCGTGGCGTTAGCTTACGTCATACGGCGACGGGTGTTGTAGATACAATACTGTATTGTTTATAGGTAATTAATACAGCAGCTGCGTTAGACAACGGAGAGAGATGAAGGGTTTATCGCTGAAACTCTGTGTGCAGGAGTACTTGCAGGAAGCCTGAATATGAGTAAGACAAGGGGAGATGAGAGACGAAGGGTTGTGGGTGGTGGGGACGTCTGTTTGGCTCGGGTAATCTTGATGGCTATCGAGTGCAAAGCACAGATGGAGATCTTGGCCGGAATAGAAGCGAGAGGCGGCGAGGGCCGGCGACCTGAAAAGCCAGAGGGGAGGAGGAGGAGGGAGAGGAGGGGGGGGAGGAAGGAGGAGGAAAGAGGTGTGTCTGCCTGCTTTTTCTGCAGCTGGGGACGACGACGGCGACGGCGGGGCTTGGGGGTTGGCGAGGCAAGAAGAGGCGCGGGTCGCTGCTGCCTGCTGCTGCTGTTCAGTGTCTCCTACCGTGGCCGCCTTAATTGATGCCACACCGCACTTAATCAACACTCACTCTCTCCATCTCTACCTCTTCCTTTTTTTTCTTTCTTTACTCTTTGTCTCTTCACTTCTCTTTTTATTTCTTTAGGTCGCCCTTGCATCTTGTTCTAGGGGTCACCTCTCCACCACACCCAATTTTAGGGAAGCCACTGAATCACTCGATTCTCGGATCACCCGCCGCGACTCTGCAATTAGTCACTTAAACATCCCGTTCTTAAGGTCAGCGTGGCACCCACCTCGTCGAATCCTCCTGCTGCCGGGGGTCACTTTGACAACCACTTCCCTTAGAGGTTCACCCACCCACCCCCAACCCTTCCTGTAGGAGGGGAGGTCACCCTAGCGTCGACCCAACTGACACCTCAACTCCTGTGTCTCACGTCATGATCTCCTTCCTCAGTCCCCAATCTCCCTTTTTTTTGTAGGGGGTGACCCACCACCTCCCATTCGTTTACTAAAGGGTTCACATCATCAGCCCACCCTCCTCTGCTGTACAGGGGCGGCGTCAGCCCGGCTGTTTGAACTGTCATCCTCCTGCTACTGGTGGATGTGGAACTGCAATTCTGTATTCGAGGCAAAATACTCGTCAGTTGGTCGGGTTAATTTCCAGTTTATAAAAGTCACCAGCCAAATGTCTTAACCTAACCCACCCGCCTCTTACCCCAACAACTGAGCATGACGGTGCGATCCTTGGGCACGACGGTGCGACCCTTGGTTACGACCGTAGGACCCTTTGTTTACGACGGTACGAGCCTTGGGTACGACGGTACGACCCTTGGTTACGACGGTACGAGCCTTGGATACGACGGTGCGACCCTTTGGTTACGACGGTACGACCCTTGGTTACGACGGTGCGACCCTTTGTTACGACGGTACGGCCCTTTGGTTACGACGGTACGAGCCTTGGGTACGACGGTACGATCCTTGAGCACGACGATGCGACCTTTGGTTACGACGGTACGACCCTTGAGCACGACGATGCGACCTTCGGTTACGACGGTACGACCCTTGGGTACGACGGTGCGACCCTTTGGTTACGACGGTACGAGCCTTAGGTACGACGGTACGATCCTTGAGCATGACGATGCGACCTGTGGTTACGACGGTACGAGCCTTGGGTACGACGGTGCGACCCTTTGGTTACGACGGTACGAGCCTTGGTTACGACGGTACGAACCTTGGATACGACGGTGCGATCCTTGGTTACGACGGTCCAACCCTTGGGTACGACGGTGCGACCCTTTGGTTACGACGGTACGAGCCTTAGGTACGACGGTACGATCCTTGACCACGACGATGCGACCTGTGGTTACGACGGTACGAGCCTTGGTTACGACGGTGCGACCCTTTGGTTACGACGGTACGAGCCTTGGTTACGACGGTGCGACCCTTTGGTTACGACGGTACGAGCCTTGGTTACGACGGTACGACCCTTTGGTTACGACGGTACGAGGGAATGACGGCCTTGGGCTTTGACCCTCGAAGGCTTCTGAGCAAAGGATAGTCCATCATACCCAAGGATCGTGCACCGTCGTGCTCGAGGGTCATACACCGTCGTGCCCAAGGGGTGGGGGCTTACACTGTTGTGCCCATGGGTCGTACCGCTCAAGGATTGCACCGTACCGTGCTCGAGACGATGAAATACCTTAACAAGGGTAACGGGCCTGTGATGATGCCACAAGTGACCCAGACGTTATCCACGACTCGTGTGTTGTTCAAAGTTGGCCCCATCAGAGGGTCACCTGGTGTGTGATTTGCTATCTCTTAGCCGCTGCTTTGGAGAACGGTGCGAAAAATGTACATATATATATATCGTTCGTTCATACTATTCGCCATTTCCCGCGTTAGCGAGGTAGCGTTAAGAACAGAGGACTGGGCCTTCGAGGGAATATCCTCATCTGGCCCCCTTCTCTGTTCCTTCTTTGGGGGGGAAAAAAAAAAAAATTAAGGACAACATGGACACGACGAGATGCATTAGATGAGAGCTGTGGTTTTGATTAAATGGACACGAGTGGATGCATGGGCAGTTTTTTTTTTTTTCCCAAGATACGATCAGAGTACCAAACCCCGCCCATGGTAGGTTCATTAAGCCTGCCAGTACATTAAGGGCCGCGGTGCGTCTCCCAGGACGTGCGTGGACACAAGTCTCCCATGGGGGTAATCCCGAGCCGAGTTTACATTGCTGTCGTGCTCTTGGCTTAGGCCTGTCGCAGCTGTCGTACTTAACCACCACCCAACCCACTCTCTCTCTCTCTCTCTCTCTCTCTCTCTCTCTCTCTCTCTCTCTCTCTCTCTTACTCAAAAGCTCAAGTTTGGTGGTAGACATGTAACTACGAACGTGATGAAGGAAGGATCAACGGCGGTGTGTGTGTGTGTGTGTGTGTGTGTGTGGGTGTGGGTGTGTGTGTGTGCCGTCTCAGTGTCCGCGCCAGTGGGTTGTGAGTTGGGTTGGGGGCTGGGGGATCCAAACCCAGGCTAGTGGGGTAGAAGTCAGCGACACAGCCATCACCACCACACCACTGAGTAATGTTAGTATCAAAGTAATGTTTCCGGTGGAGCGAACTTCTTCAAGCCGCAAGAATGCATGAGAAGTGGACAGATGCTTTTATAAGTGGGTGATCAGTTCCGTGGCTGCAAGTCGAGAGAGAGAGAGAGAGAGAGAGAGAGAGAGAGAGAGAGAGAGAGAGAGAGAGAGAGAGAGAGAGAGAGAGACTCACCCGTGACTGTCTGAATCACCCGTGACTGTCTGACCCTTGCTTATAGTGGAGATGGGGACACTTCTAGACGAGGTGGGAGGGGAAATGTCGGGTCACTTACGGCCAGCGTAGATTAACAACTGGAAGCAATAACCCGCTCATCACAACCTTGCCGAGATCGCCGGCGTTAAGAGGCCACGGGGACTAGTTCCCTGGGGATACTCGCCTTCTCCAAACAGCCCAAGTATCATATGGTCACAAGACTTGTGAGGATTTCGGTTCTCTAACGCGTCTCTCGACGGTGTAGAGAGCGAAGGAGGAGGAGGAGGAGTTGGGATATTCCTACTGCCGTACTGAATGGCACCCAAATGTTTCCCCCTCTCAGTCATGCCCGGAAGAGACTTCGTCTCCAAGATCAGGCCTGTATCAGCGGTACGCTGACGGAGGGATGAAGGCGAAAATGGCTCTTGATATAATGAATGATTTACCGCAGTATCTCTCGCGCAAGATTTGAATCACTTCCACCGACAAGGATCTGTGGGAGGCGCCAGCAAGCAATCAACAATAGGGGGGTAAAAAAAAAAAAAGGTGTTACGGTCGCCTTACATAGTTTTAATCTCACTAACTCTTATATCTACCTCGCCAAATACGGAAGGCGACCAGATCGAACTGCTCCGCCTCGTCTTGACACCGATGCTTACTGGGTAGGAAAAAGTCGGACGACAACTCCCCCCCTTTATTCGATCTCAGTGACTTAAAACTGGTTTTATACATTAATCTGACATTTACAAAAGCGTGATTGTACGCTCCACCTAACTTGAGTCCCTGCTTAATAACCTGCCTACCCAGGTGCTCTCTGGTGTATAACGGAGCCAGTGGTATATATATATATATATATATATATATATATATATATATATATATATATATATATATATATATATATATATCAGAGATGGGTGGGGATTAGTCTCCTGGACTACAAGAGTGTATACAGTCTCTACAGCCAAGATAGGACACACACACCGACGTAGTTTCAGGGATGTTAAATGGTCACCCCTCCCTTTGTCGCTGGAGTTAACCCTTATTATCCTTCGTACACCGTTGCATGAGGTCAATGTGGCACGCGCGTGTTCTGGGACGCCATGACCTGGTTCGTATCGTCACTACGTCGACACCGTCAACCTCTCCTTCGGCAGGACTCGGGTGCAGTGCTACAGATGCCCGTCAAAGCGCCACCCTTACTGGCCTTGGTCACCATCAGGAGTTCGAGTGGGCGGCTCGTTCCTCGATAACAGGCGGTCAGGCCTAGAGAGGTTCCTCTCGACCCGACCAAAATCCTATTTCGACTTATCTTCCTCTGTTGACCCACTTGGAATTACCTCTGTTGACCCTGTTGGAATTACCTCTGTTGCCCCTGTTGGAATTACCTCTGTTGCCCCTGTTGGAATTACCTCTGTTGCCCCTGTTGGAATTACCTCTGTTGCCCCTGCTGGAATTACATCTGTGGTATTTTTTTTCACAAATAAAGACAGTATCTTTAATTCATTTCATTTTATTGAGGGAGGGAGAGGATGGAGGGTAGACCTCGCCAATGATAGCCATAGGACCATGCAAGACGCCGTGACGGGCCAGGAGAGAGCGTGTGTAAAGTCAAGTTGGGCCACGGGAGAAAGCCCTGAGTTGACTCAACCTGGCTATGTTATATAGTCTTGCATGAAGTTCAGGTAGCCAGGGGGTGGTGGGGAAACGCGTGCCACGTCAGCACCATCTAGGAAAGAGAGCTCGAGTGCCAGGCTTCGTCTTTAGACGTGGCATATGCTAGAAAACGTTAATGTAGGGTATGCACCTCCCTCGCAGGGGTGAGGCTTGCGAACCGCCTCCAACACCAGCTAGGAGGAGGCGACTCCTTATTTACTCCCTAGCGGGATGAGAGATGAGGTACATCTGTCCCACATCGCTCAATGTGGGACAGAGACGAACACCATCATCATAGCTCTGAAGAGCAATGTTAAAAAGATCTTGTAGTAACAGAGTCTGATAATCTAGCCTGAAGCGATCATAACAGAGCAACAATGGCCTTTTCTCTCCTCCCTATCTCCTCCCCCCCCAAAAAAAAGGGAGGGAGGGGGCAGGCTGGATTCTACGGACCTTCAAGACGAGAGACGGAACTCAAGGCGCTAACCGTCTCTCAAATGAAATCATGCTTTGTGCTAACATCACCTTCCAAGGCAGTCGTCTCCACTGCTGGATTATACGCTAAGGTCTTCCACGGTCCTCGATAGACGCTGAGGATACTCATTAACTCCTCCGGGGAACGAATGAAAACGTCGAGACTGTTAGTACTACCTCGAGCGAGGACGGGGAGGTACACTCTCTGAGGGAGACAGAGGGAGGTATACCCTAGATCGAAGAGGAGGAGGTACACTCACGAGCGGAGTACCTCCCCGTCCTCTCGAGCGAGGATGGGGAGGTACTCTCACGAACGAAGATGGGGAGGCTCTCTCTCTCTCTCTCTTCTCTTCTCTTCTCTCTCTCTCTCTCTCTCTCTCTCTCTCTCTCTCTCTCTCTCTCGAGGGAAGAAGGGGGAAGTACTCTCTCTCTCTCTCTCTCTCTCTCTCTCTCTCTCTCTCTCTCTCTCTCGAGGAAAGAAGGGGAGTGTTATCCCATAACCCATGCAGGATCGTGGAAGGCCTGGTTCCCAATCTGCATTCGAAAGTACTTCCCTGTCGGCAAGACACGCGTGGAGGACTGTGCAAAATACCTCCCCAAGGAACCGAGAGGTGAAATGAACACCAGAATCAAAACAAGCCACAGTCAAGCGGAGGTAACACACTCACTGCAGCCATACAAAAGACACCATTACAGTGAAGAAATCTAAAAAAAAAAGAGGCCCACAAAGGGCAGACCAAACTTTCTAGGAATTGGTGGACACAACACCCATAGGCCTACGAGGGGTGCCCGTTAATAACGTCCAACAACAGCCACACACACACACACGCACACACACAGTAGAGGAAGAGCAGCTTGCTCCCAGGCTTGACCTGTGGCAATGATAGAGCCCTCCTAACCCTATCGTAACTCGTACGTAAGTTGAGGCCTGTTGGGCGTGAGACCCGGCACAACACGAACGCCTCTGCCGCCCAGGACTATGGTCCCCCTGGCAGTGTGTGTGTGTGTGTGTGTGTGTGTGTGTGTGTGTGTGTGTGTGTGTGTGTGTGAAGGTAACGTTCCAGCTTAAGAGAAAAGCAGCTTCCTGGTGTGTACAGTTATAGATTTCCATGGTAGTGGTGGCCCCTGCCCTTCTCTCTCTCTCTCTCTCTCTCTCTCTCTCTCTCTCTCTCTCTCTCTCTATATATATATATATATATATATATATATATATATATATATATATATATATATATATATATATATATATGTCGCGAAACGATTTTAACTGCCCAAATATGGCATTTCCCAATCTACCCTGTGATCAATATATATATTCATATATATATATATGTATATATATATATATATATATATATATATATATATATATATATATATATATATATATATATATATATATATAGAAGGGGGCCAGGTGAGGATATTCCCTCAAAGGCCCAGTCCTCTGTTCTTAACGCTACCTCGCTATCACGGGAAATGGCGAATAGTATGAAAGAAAGAAAGAATATATATATATATATATATATATATATATATATATATATATATATATATATATATATATATATATATATATATCTTAGGCTGTCATCACTGTCCATCCCCCGTCGTCACCTCTCAAAAGAAAGCTCATAACGTGTAAAGGAACACTTGTTATACAATGTTTCGATCAGGAGAGCTTGGCTTGTGACAATCCACCTCGATAACACAACGGCTTATTATCTTTGTCTTTTGATGATCTGTTACGGCAATGCTCTCTCTCTCTCTCTCTCTCTCTCTCTCTCTCTCTCTCTCTCTCTCTCTCTCTCTCTCTCTCTCTCTCTCTCTCTCTCTGTACTCCACTCATGGGCAAAATATTCCCCCTTTGACAGTCCAGACTCCGTATCGGTGATGAAATACTGCATATAATACAGACTGGAGTTAGTCTGCTTTGGGTGAGAGAGATAGAGAGAGAGAGAGAGAGAGAGAGAGAGAGAGAGAGAGAGAGAGAGAGAGAGAGAGAGAGAGAGAGAGGAGAGGTGGGGAGAGAGATAGCAAGGGATGGGTGGGGGGACACCGTGCGTGTTGGCGTCATTGTTGATCAAAGCGTAGGTTGCGTCAAAATGGTGTGGAGGCCGTGCGTAGCGGCCGGCAACCTGCTTAGAATGATGGAGGCGTCGGAAAAGCCCCTGAGGACGTGGCCAGCATTAGTATTCATAGGGACATCCCCAGTGTAGTGTCAGGGCTGGACAGGGAGACCCCCAGTGTAGTGTCAGGGCTGGACAGGGAGACCCCCAGTGTAGCGTCAGGGCTGGACAGGGAGACCCCCAGTGTAGCGTCAGGGCTGGACAGGGAGACCCCCAGTGTAGCGTCAGGGCTGGACAGGGAGACCCCCAGTGTAGCGTCAGGACTGGACAGGGAGACCCCCAGTGTAGTGTCAGGGTGTGGACAGGGAGACCCCCAGTGTAGCGTCAGGACTGGACAGGGAGACCCCCAGTGTAGCGTCAGGGCTGGACAGGGAGACCCCCAGTGTAGCGTCAGGGCTGGACAGGGAGACCCCCAGTGTAGCGTCAGGGCTGGACAGGGAGACCCCCAGTGTAGCGTCAGGACTGGACAGGGAGATCCCCAGTGTAGCGTCAGGACTGGACAGGGAGATCCCCAGTGTAGCGTCAGGACTGGACAGGGAGACCCTCAGTGTAGCGTCAGGGCTGGACAGGGAGACCCCCAATGCAGCGTCAAGGCTGGACAGCTAGACCACCCCAGTGTAGCGTCAGGACTGGCTGTGATACTGTCAGCCCGGTCGGAAGAACGTCAGTAGTCAGGAGTGGTCAGCGATGAGGTAGTGTGTGTGTGTGGCGTCAGCAGTGTCCAGGAGAGAACCCCGTGCAGCGTCAGAACTGGTCTGGAGGAGGAGAGGAGGAGGAGTCAGCCCTTCGTGTGTCGTAGCGTCAAGCTGGTGAGGTGAGGAGCGAGTGTGTCAGGAGGCGTGTGGGGTGAGAGGTTAGGCCAGCCAGGCAGGCCAGGAGCGTCGTTGAGGTTGGGCGAGTAGAGGAGGGGAGAAAGAGAGAGAGAGGGTGAGGGGGGGAGAGGCAAGGCAAGGCAAGGCAGGAGACTGCAGGGTGGAAATTGGATGACGGCGGCGGGGTGGTGGAGCGTTGGCCGCGGGGAGTCGCCCGGCTCATGCCTGTCGTGTTCGGACGCGCTCTGATGACGAATGCCTTTTGTCTCGCGCGGGGAGCAGGGGCCGGGGGCCAGCCAGCACACGTAGCTCAGAGGAGGAGGAGGAGGAGGAGGCACCGCCACACGGCGGAGGAGGGTGAGAGTGAGGGATGGGAGGAGGGGGGGAGGAAGGGAGGGAAGGAGAGAGAGAGAGAGAGAGAGAGAGAGAGAGAGAGAGAGGCGCTGCTGCGGCGTGATCAAGTGATGCTGGAGGGTGGGTGGGTGTAGTGGCGGAGGCGACGAGGACGCAACGCCCCTTTGCCGCACCGTGATGGAGCAGCGCTTGGCCCTCCCTTCCCCCCAGCTCCCCTTCTCTCTCTCTCTCTCTCTCCCTCTCTCTCTCTCTCTCTCTCTCTCTCTCTCTCTCTCTCTCTCTACACACACACACACACACACACACACGCTGATAAACACCACAGCTCTTACCTCGAGGTATTGACCAACAGGACGCCATCTATCGTCACACCCGGTCATCACGGGACACTTCTAGAAATACAACCCGATGAGACGGAGGGGTGCGGGGGTCTCTCTCTCTCTCTCTCTCTCTCTCTCTCTCTCTCTCTCTCTCTCTCTCTCTCTCTCTCGTGTGCGGTGCTCAGGGTCCTTTTTGTACGTGGGTCTCACGTTGACGGACATTTTGTACGTGGGTCTCATGCTGTGTTGAGGGACATTCTCTACGTGGATCTCATGTCGCGTTGACGGACATTTTGTACATGGGTATCATGATGCGCTGACGGACATTTTGTACGTAGGTCTCATGTTGTTGTGTTGACGGACATTTTGCACGTGGGTCTCGTGCTGCGTTGAGGGACATTTTGTCCACGTGTCTCATAATGCGCTGACGGACATTTTGTACGTAGGTCTCATGTTGTTGTGTTGACGGACATTTTGCACGTGGGTCTCGTGCTGCGTTGAGGGACATTTTGTCCACGTGTCTCATAATGCGCTGACGGACATTTTGTACGTGGGTCTCCGTGATGCGTTGACGGACATTTTGTACGTGGGTCCTCATGCTGTGTTGAAGGACATTTTGTACGTGGGTCCTCATGCTGTGTTGAAGGACATTTTGTACGTGGGTCCTCATGCTGTGTTGAAGGACATTTTGTACGTGGGTCCTCATGCTGTGTTGAAGGACATTTTGTACGTGGGTCCTCATGCTGTGTTGAAGGACATTTTGTACGTGGGTCCTCATGCTGTGTTGAAGGTCATTTTGTACGTGGGTCCTCATGCTGTGTTGAAGGACATTTTGTACGTGGGTCCTCATGCTGTGTTGAAGGACATTTTGTACGTGGGTCCTCATGCTGTGTTGAAGGACATTTTGTACGTGGGTCCTCATGCTGTGTTGAAGGACATTTTGTACGTGGGTCCTCATGCTGTGTTGAAGGACATTTTGTACGTGGGTCCTCATGCTGTGTTGAAGGACATTTTGTACGTGGGTCCTCATGCTGTGTTGAAGGACATTTTGTACGTGGGTCCTCATGCTGTGTTGAAGGACATTTTGTACGTGGGTCCTCATGCTGTGTTGAAGGACATTTTGTACGTGGGTCCTCATGCTGTGTTGAAGGACATTTTGTACGTGGGTCCTCATGCTGTGTTGAAGGACATTTTGTACGTGGGTCCTCATGCTGTACTGAGGGACATTTTGTACGTGGGTCCTCATGCTGTGCTGAAGGACACTTCCCGACGGAGGAAGTGTGGTGTCACTGTCCTGGGAAGCAGGTATTACGGTCCTGGAAGTGTGATGTCACGGTTCTGGAAGGGTGGTGTCATGGTCCTGGAAGGTAAGGTGTAGCGGCCCTGGAAGAAGTGTGGTGTGTTGTCAAGCCTCTGGAAGGTAAGGTGTAGCGGCCCTGGAAGTGTGTTGTCACGGTTCTGGAAGAGTGGTGTCACGGCTCTGGATGGCTGGTGTCACGGTCCTGGAATGGCCGTGACTATCATATTCCTCGCACGCAAGAAGACGCACTCTGCAGGTAAGAATTGACGTTCGGGGTCGAAGAAACTGGAATGTGATGGAGACGGGAGACATAATGGCATGGGTGGAATTAGGGCCAGACCTAAGATGGGTTGCGTCCACCCGTCAACTCTTCGCCTTCGCGACGAATGGGCTTACCTGACCCGTGTATATATGTTGCCAGGCGTGAGAGTTTACCCCCCTCTGAGGTAAACCCGGGTTCTCTCAAGCGGATGTGTATCTTTCCCGTCCAGTTTGAGAGAATGGGACACGTTCATGAAGGGTAATGTTTGAGGATGTAGGGAGCCCTGAGGGATGTCCGTGGGTGGGTGTGGGGTTCAGTGGAAGCCCGAAGGGGTTGTAGGTGGGGTGTGTGTGCTGGGGTTAGGAAAGCCCTGAGGGGGGGATGGTGCGACTGGAGGTGTGATGGAGCCCTGAAAAGGTGTGTTGGTGAGGGTGTGAGAATACGGTAGGGTGGGAGGAGGGAGAAGGGGGGATGTCAAAGGGGCGTGGGAGCTGTGACTGCTGGTGGTGTATGGAGGCCAGGAGGGAGGGGGTTGTGATGGGTCCGTGGGACGCATGTTGTGGGAGGTGGGAGAGGGTGGGCTGGTGTGAGAGGTGTGGGGGCGAAATAGCGTGTCAGGGGGACGACAGCTCCCCAGCAGTGGGTCGTAGCTCCATCCCTGTGGCCTCCCCAGCCCTCCCCGCCTTCCCACCTGCCACTCACGCCCCGCTTCCCCAGCCCCGTCCTCTCCACCCACCAACACTTCCTACCCACCCAGACAAAAATACCACCATCTTCTGATACTCTCCTGCGTACTGCTGCTCTCCCCACCTGCCTCCGCACTTGAATCACACACACACACACACACACACACACACACACACACACACACACACACACCTCCTCCCTCTCGTATCTTTGTTGATTTCCCCTTGATACCTTCCTCCATGCCACCATCCCAAGTCTCTCATGCCTTGGTAACGTCTCTCCCTTCTTGATACCTTCGTCTATGGTAACCAAAGTCTCTCATACCATGGTAATGTCTCTCCCCTCTCTCTATATATATCTCACCTGCATGGACCTTCTGAGTCTCTCATTTCTTGTCCTTCCTGCGTTATCTCCCTCCTCCAGGACGTCTTTATCTCTCCCGTCTCATTTCCCCCCTCCAGACTATTTTGTCTCTCGGCTGCGTCCGTCTTCTCTCTCTCTCTCTCTCTCTCTCTCTCTCTCTCTCTCTCTCTCTCTCTCTCTCTCTCTCTCTCTCTCACACACACACACACACACACACACACACATCCTTCATCCTCTCCTAAAGCATCGAATTTCTCCTCCATCTGTCTGTCTACCTATCTCCCTCCCACATTTCCTTCTCCCACTACCGTCCCTTCTTCCACCGATCCCTCCTCCCCCTACTTTCCTCTCTTCCACTATCATTTCTCCCTCGACTGTTTCTTCCGCCATTGTCTCTTACATCTAACAATTATATCTCACCTTTCTTCGCTGTTTTCTTCCACTGTCTTCTCTCCTATCTCTCCACCACCCGCTGTCTCCTCTCCCATCTCTTCTCCATCCGCTGTCTCCTCTCCCATTTCTCTTCTCCATCCACTGTCCCCTCTCTTTTATCTTCCCCCCCCCCCTCATCACCATCCACCTATGACTCCACTAAACCTCTTCATGCACACTTCCTTTAATACTCCCTTACCTTTTATCCCCACCATTATCCTCTCTCCCTCCAACATCTGTCTCTTCCTGTCAGCCATGAGTCGTCTCCTCCACCGTCACCACTCGTCTCCTCCCTTATGTCTCCTCATGCCTACCACTAGTCGTCCCCATCACTGTCACTGGTCATCCTCTCCACTGTAACCAATCGTCCCCTTTGTGCTGTCTCCTCCTGCCCGTCACGGGACATCTTCAGGTACTCATCCCCTCCCCCCAAGTGCTCACTGCCTATCCCCGAACCCTCTTCCACATTACCTGTTCGTCCTCCTCCTCCTCCTCACCTCCTCCTCCTACCCCCACCTTCTCTAATGAGGTTATATCATCAAGAACCACTGACCTCCCCACCAACCCTAGACCCCCTACAACCCACTGGACATCCCCTCCTCTTACCCCCCCCCCCACTACCCACTACCCAACCCCCTCCTATAACCCCCCATGACCCCACTAGCCAAAGCCTCCTTTAACCCCATACGACCCATTAACTAACCTCCCTCCCTCTCACTATACTCTAACCTCCCACCCGCTCTGACTTTCACCCAAAACTTGGTTAATGTTTATGTAAAGGTTCCCATAAGTGTGTGTGTGTGTGTGTGTGTGTGTGTGTGTGTGTGTGTGTACTATATGGGGAGGGAGTTTTACACTCGTGGGACCCCGCAGCTCTTGAACATTCTACACCATCACACAACTTTTTAAACTTTTGTATATGGGGTCCACAATGAACCACATACTCTTCCATTTTATTCCATTCTTCCACCAGTCTTTTATCGAAAAGAGGAGTATCGGAACGTTGAACACGCATCACCGTTATCAACCCAGTTATTTCCAGTCCCTCCCTCATTATCGTACTTAAAACTCAGTACTCAAAGTGTCATGTCTTGATAATTTACAGCTAATTAAATAATTCCGGCTTCATGAAAGTTGTACTCGGTGGCTTCATGCATGGTCGAACAAGATCCGCACATTTCTACTTTTTTCAGCGAGACGACGACATAGACCCAAACTGCCATGCTATTTTACATATCTGTGTCACCAGTTTTATCATTATGTTAACGTAGTTTAATATATCGTGGACAGCGTAATCGTTAGGCATCGTACGTGGTCAAACCATATCTACAACTTGTCTCATACCGTACATGTAAAATATCGTACTCAATACTACTGTGCATCATTTGACTTGATATCGTACATGGCTCGTAAAGTAATGTGCATGGTCACAATGTATCGCTTAGCTGATATCGTACATGACGAAAAGTATCGTACCGTGCCACAGAAATGTCGCTTGCCAGAAATCGTACATGTAAAGAATCGTAACTCGCCAAATTATTCGGCTTTTATCGTACATGTTAACGGCGTAACTAGACACGTTATATCGTTCTCCTAATATCATACTTAACATGTAATGTATCGTACCCATCCATACGATATCGCTCGCGCGAGCGTACAAAAAATTTAAAATAGCCACACCATATCGTTCGGCATCATTATAAATCAAAGCTCACTGATCTGTACAACAAAGTTCATTATTGGAAACAAGTAGAGATTATAAAGTCTTAAGTATAATAAAGCACTGGAGTGTTTATTTATGAAGCTGAACGAATATTTCAACAAATATTAGTGGGAGAGATTATGAACTTCATTTCCGTATTATTTTCTTTGAGTTTCGATCAGACTGGTGCCGAAACTGTGGCTTGAATTGTCACAATGAACGATGTTTATGTATCATTGGGCCTGATTTTTCATGGTTGGATTTCATACAGATTTCATTAATATTGAATTCAAATTACATATTTTTTTTTTTTTACACAGATGTAACCCTAATTTTCTCTCTTATTTGTCCTTTCTTAATATTTCATTTCAAAGTCTTTACGTGTTTCATTTGAATTCGCTGCTGCAGTAGCTTTTCAACACAAAGGGTTGTTTCCTCGTTAATTCTCGCATCGTCGTTCTCAAAGGTCGTGCTCAAGGGCTGTCCGAACATACTTTGAGCATCGCCCCGTCGTTGTCAAAGGGTCGCGACGCGTCGTCGTGCTCAGTGACTTGTGTTTCAGGGGTCGCACCGTCGCTCTCAAAGGTCGTGCCGTCGTGCTTTAGGGCTGTACCATCGTGTTCCAAAGTCGCATCGTCGTTCTATTACAGACTCGTCCCGTCGTTCTTGAGGCTCGAACCAGGGGTTCTACCATCGTGAGATTCAAACACCAGCAATTCCCCCTTCAATTCTTTCGATCCCTTCTACTTCAGAACTCGATTCGGATCTTGTATAATCTAATTACTCACGTAATATTAATTTCCTTAGTAACACTCTACGGGAATTAACAAGATCACTTCACTACGTGGGAGTTGGGGGGGAGGGGGGGTTAGATAGACATTTGCATACATACGATGTCTGCTACACTTGGCATGCGGGTCAGCATGTGTCATTACATGAAAATGTCGATTTCATGTCTCTTCTTCTTCTGTTTCTATTCATCGTTATTCTCTTTTGCCATGACCATCGGCTTGCAGCTGTCCATATAATCAGTTCAAAACGATGAAGCACACGGGCAACAGTACTTGTATCGCGTTGAACTTATTCATAAAGGAATCTTGAACACAGAAATATGGCAACACATGGGTATGGTACCACTACCCATAGCCACGCCCACACTATACAACTTCTCCTTACCTCTTAACGCTATTACAATGTGTCATCTTTGCGCAGAATTCCTTACCCTTACTGAACAAATACGTAATCAACACAAACAGTTCTTTAATGCTACGCCTAGAGAGATAGAGAAAAAAAGTATTTTTAATGTTAAAACTTAACTTGCAAGAAAGTCAAACCTGAGGCAGTGATGCCGACGGATTATCCTTAACTGTAGCGCAGAATTATACGATATGATTCTAATTACAGTAGATTACATTTTTTTACACATATAAATACTTCACTCAACATGAATATGATCACTGGTTCGAATCTCTAAGCACTACGTGTTTTACGAGTAAAATACATAATGATCTACATTTTCGAGGTATTAGCAAGCATGCGCATATGCATGAATACGAGTAACTATTATTATTACTCTATTATTATTGTACTTATTTCTAATTGGGATAGCATGGCCACCATCAGCCCGTCCGTGGCTTCATATCTGTTCAGTAAGAAGAACGCTGTCGCATTATCCATTTGTTTTATTGAAATGTCGTGCATTGCGATATGAATTATCGTATTTAATCATGTCTTAAATCATGTAGCATCGTTTCGTCGTGTATTTTATCGTACACTGCTTCTTACAACACCGCAGATAACTATAAACTAAACTGCACAATCGGATGCAAATGACAAAACGCCCTAATGGCAAAGACTAATCATCGTACATCAGTGTGCGTCATACAATATCGTACGCTGCGGTTTGAAAACACGGTACATCAACTAATGAATAATTCTGCAGAATATGATACAAAAAGGCCGGCTAAGACATGATATTCGGAGGGCGGGAGGGTAGCCCTGGCCTTGCTGTAGGGCTGGGCCCCAAGAGGGATGCACGGCAGCCAGCAGGCGCACGGAGGGGACAGGTGAGGCGCGGGCTGAGCAGGTCGAGAGGTACGAAGTGTACAGAGTGCGGGTGGCGGTGCGTGCTGCAGCTGGAACTTCCGGTGCGGCCGTATCGTGTGGTGCTGCCGGCCACATTATCCCGCACACATTACTGCACCTCCTCCTCCTCCTCCTCCTCATCCTCTTCCTTCTCCCTCCGTCGCCCCCGAGATACCTTGTTGCTCCCCGAGTCCGACACTGTGTGATTGGCCGCACTCTGCCTGCGTCCGCCTGCTTCCCTTGTCTTCCTCACGCACTCCTCAGTCTCCGCGTTAACTAGACTTCGTCATGGGCTTGTTGGCTCCTCACGCACACACTCCTCGTCCCTCAGGCAATCTTCCTGCCTCACGCACTCCTCCTACCTCGCGCGCTTCTCGCTCCTCACGCACTCCTCGTTCCTCACGCACTTCTCGCTCCTAAAGCATTTCTCTGACATTTCTCTGACAGAGTTTGCTCCTCACAAGTTGCTTGATCCATACACACTGTTCGCTTCCTAATACCTCCCTCCCTCTTGCACTCTTCACCTCACACTCACCGTACGCACTTCTTGCTCCTCACGCACTCTTTCATTTCATTTTTTGCTGCTCCCTCCTCACAGACACTCGTCATTGACACACACTCACTGTTCACACACTTATCTGTCACTGCTCACACACTTACTGTCACTACTCATACACTTACTGTCACTGCTCACGCACTCGCCATCTCTTGTTCACACATTCATCATCAACTGCTTACGCATTCACCATTACTGCTCAGCTAATACATATACTCACATTGCCCTGCCAGTGTCGCCCTTGTCGTAACTACAAGGTCGAGAGAGAGAGAGAGAGAGAGAGAGAGAGAGAGAGAGAGAGAGAGAGAGAGAGAGAGAGAGAGAGAGAGAGAGAGAGAGAGATCAGCTAAGGTTATGGGAGGGGAGACCTTTTGGGAGATATTTGGATTCAGGGTCGCTTGTCAATCTAACAACCCCCCCCCCCCCCCCAGCCCAAGCCTTCTCCCCATCAACTAAGCTTTGGGGAGATTTTTTTTGTGGGGGGGGATTCAGGGCCAATTCTCGAGCTCCTCCCACCAGCTTAGCTTGGAGAAGAAGACTGACCGGAAACCCTGAGGAGGCGAAGGGAATTCAGCGCCGCTTCTCGATCTACTCGTATCAGCTAAGCTTTGGGAGGCAATGAGATCCGGGGGCCAAAATTCTCGATCTACTTCGTCAGCTAAGCTTTAGGAAGATATGGCATTCAAGGCCACCTCCCGATCTACCCCAATCAGCAGAGCTTCAGAGAGGGCTTTGGGGGAGTTTAGGGCCGCTTATGCATCGAACCCCACATCAGCTAAGGTTTGGAAAGGTAAATGGAGGATTCAGGGCCGCTTTTTGAGATCCCCACATCATCTAAGCTTTGGAGGAGGTGAATGGAGGATTCAGTGCCGCTTCTCGAGCTATAAGCTTAAAGCGGGAGGGAGGGAGGGAAACCTTGAGGAAGGTGGCGATGACAGGACCCTAGCTGAGGCGTGTGGCTCAATTTCCTCATGACCACCGCCTCAAATGTCACAGTCACGGCAGGGCCGTCACCACCACCGCCACCGCCGCTCCTGCTTCTGCTCCCGCCGCTGCACCGACCAGCCAGCCAGCCAGCCAGGCAGTCACAGCAGCAGGTGAGGAGTGCACTGAGTATTGGGTAGCGGGAGTTGGTGCTGGTCCCTCACCCTGGCAAAGGAGCCTTGATGGTCCCTCACCCTGGCCTTTAAAGGCGTGTTAATGGTCCCTCACCCTGGCAAAGGAGCCTTAATGGTCCCTCACCCTGGCAAAGGAGCCTTAATCGGTCCCTCACCCTGGCAAAGGAGCCTTAATCGGTCCCTCACCCTGGCAAAGGAGCCTTAATCGGTCCCTCACCCTGGCAAAGGAGCCTTAATGGTCCCTCACCCTGGCAAAGGAGCCTTAATGGTCCCTCACCCTGGCAAAGGAGCCTTAATGGTCCCTCACCCTGGCAAAGGAGCCTCAATGGTCCCTCACCCTGGCAAAGGAGCCTTAATGGTCCCTCACCCTGGCAAAGGAGCCCTAATGGTCCCTCACCATGGCAAAGGAGCCTTAATGGTTCCTCACCCTGGCAAAGGGGCCTTAATGGGTCCCTCACCCTGGCAAAGGAGCCTCAATGGTCCCTCACCCTGGCAAAGGAGTCTTAATGGTCCCTCACCCTGGCAAAGAAGCCATGATTATTATTCTCTTTTTCTTTACATCGACGACTGTCACACAGGTTTCGCTACCCCCCACCTCCCTCTTTCTCCTCCCTCTCTCTCCGCCCACCACCGCTGCTGCTGTCGCCCCCAAACTATCCCATTCCCATCCCGTCGAGACAAATCATGAACCCGAAAGCTATCGTTGACTCCATAAAACACCTTCCTGAACGGAACTAAAAGCTGTAGTTAACTTGAGAACGGTGTTCGGGAGCGTCAGGAAACCTGCAATTATCCTTTGGCTTTTTTTTTTTTTTTCAAAATTATAAAGGTTCTCGTTAAAGTCTACGTTCTCACGTGGATTCTTCGTACCGTACAAAAAAAAAAATGGTTATCTTCGTGTCTCCGAAGTGCTCCGTGTGTCAATGAACCGCTTCATCCCTTAGTTCGCCTCTCCCCTGATTAAGCCGTGGCTTCCCCAGATGCAAGAGGCACCACCACCGCATGACCATGATAAGGCCATGGAGGAGGAGGAAGAGGTGGTGGACCTTTAGCGGAGAGGAGTACGGTATATGGGATGCAACGTGCTGTGGTGACTGCTTTGCATGCAGTAATGACACCCTCTTCGGGGTGGTTCATGGCGAAGCGATGATCGACTCTAGTGTTATTTTGCAACCGTGTGTGTGTGTGTGTGTGTGTGTGTGTGTGTGTGTGTGTGTGTGTGTGTGTGTGTGCTTCAAGCATGGCATTGGCTCATTCGCTGGCGAATTTCCTTTTTGTATCTTTTCCTGTCCCTCAGGTATATATATATATATATATATATATATATATATATATATATATATATATATATATATATACATAATATTTATTGTAATACTTAATCGCTGTTTCCCGCGTCAGCGAGGTAGCGCCAGGAAACAGACGAAGAATGCCCCATCCACCCAACGTATTCTGAGGAGGTTAAACCATTACACCCATTGAGATCAGCCATCAATACCCACTGCGGTTAAATTCATGGTATTCACAAGGTTTAATTCATCGCGTTAATGTGCGTGTGTGTGTGTGGGGGGTGTGTTGTTAAACCACTGTAGTCAAAAGATTAAACCAGATGCTTTTATTAAGTTAGACCGGAATTTTGGTGGGAGTAAACCACGGGCGATCGGGAGGTGGAGGGCACGAGGGAGGATGATGACTGGGTCGACTCCGAGGAACCTTCAGTACCACAGAGGCAAGAACAGTGATGCCAGTGTTCAGGGCACTGAGTCAACGCTTGACTTGCAACACTGCTTGCATCCCCGCCAGCGGGAGAATTCGTTAACGAGTTTTTTTTTTCTTTCTTTTTTTTTAGGCCTTTAAAATGTCCCAATGCCTTGAAAAAGTCCTTAGGCCTTTTAAAATGTCTCTGTATCTTTAAAATGTCTTAAGGCCTTTAAATGTGTCCTTATGTCTTTAAAGTGGCCTGAGGTCTTTAAAATGCCCAATGGGCGTTTAAAATGTCCTTAGGTCTTTAAAATGTCCTGAGGCCTTTGAAATATCTTGAGACACTTAAAATATCCTGAGGCTTTTTGAGAGTGTCTTTAGGCATTACGAATGTACTAAGGCCTTTAAAAGGCCCCCCAGGTCCATGTGGCTGTGAGGGGGATGCTACGACCATCTTTCTCAGCTGTTAACTGGAGGAGGAACAGGTTCTGATACCTTAAGTCTTCAGGAGACAAGGAGGGGATGTTTCGCGCAACGGTGTTTGGCAGTGCCTCTCTCTCTATACTCAATAAAGGAGGGTAAACCACTAACCTCATTTATCACAATCTGTGACACCCCCTCATTTTACGTCCACGACTGCAGTTGCGTCAAAAAAAAAGGTATTTCGACAGACGTGGGTCGTCAAGAAGGCATTGCGACAGCCGTGGGTCGTGAGTTACAGTGTAGATAAAACTCACTAACCGTTACCAAAGACTTATGTAAAGTGTACGTATGTTCATAGAAATTCTTGATGTCGTTGCAGCTACGTCAGTTCAAAGAAAACGCCTTAAATGTTGCAAAAATTCATTTCAAGCACGTTTACATTGTTAGATTTTATATTTAAAGTTACTTTGAAATGAACAGGAACATTTTTGTTTCCCCTGCCGTATTTGTTCGCCGTTTCCCGCGTCAGAGAGTGGTAGCCGGGGAGTGACGAAGAATGGGATATGAAAACCCTCGCATTTCCCTTCCACTTGTTTTTAACTCCGTTCCTTTGCATTTCCTTATAGACGAAGGTTCTAGAATCCTAGCTGACACAGGCGAGACTTAAGACCACTAAATGAGGATTACACGATCCTTTTTTTTTTTTTTTACCCACTATATGAGGGTGTTCCTCCTTAATATGTATAGAAAAGGGGTCAAGAGCCATTCCCCCAGTGTGGTCTAATTTCACGGATATCATCTACATAATTCCTCTCCGAGAAACAGTTTCCAATGCTATGGTTCAGCTCTCATCAACAGATTTCTCGACCAGACGTAGTTGTCACTGGATATACTTGGAAAAAAAAAGATATATATATATATATATATATATATATATATATATATATATATATATATATATATATCCCTGGGGATAGGGGAGAAAGAATACTTCCCACGTATTCCCTGCGTGTCGTAGAAGGCGACTAAAAGGGGAGGGAGCGGGGGGCTGGAAATCCTCCCCTCTCATTATTTTTTTTTAATTTTCCAAAAGAAGGAATAGAGAAGGGAGCCAGGTGAGGATATTCCCTTAAAGGCCCAGTTCTCTGTTCTTAACGCTACCTCGCTAACGCGGGAAATGGCGAATAGTTTGAAAGAAAGATATATATATATATATATATATATATATATATATATATATATATATAATTTTTTTTTTTTTTTATACTTTGTCGCTGTCTCCCGCGTTTGCGAGGTAGCGCAAGGAAACAGACGAAAGAAATGGCCCAACCCCCCCCCCATACACATGTATATACATACGTCCACACACGCAAATATACATACCTACACAGCTTTCCATGGTTTACCCCAGACGCTTCACATGCCTTGATTCAATCCACTGACACCACGTCAACCCAGGTATACCACATCGCTCCAATTCACTCTATTCCTTGCCCTCCTTTCACCCTCCTGCATGTTCAGGCCCCGATCACACAAAATCTTTTTCACTCCATCTTTCCACCTCCAATTTGGTCTCCCTCTTCTCCTCGTTCCCTCCACCTCCGACACATATATCCTCTTGGTCAATCTTTCCTCACTCATTCTCTCCATGTGCCCAAACCACTTCAAAACACCCTCTTCTGCTCTCTCAACCACGCTCTTTTTATTTCCACACATCTCTCTTACCCTTACGTTACTCACTCGATCAAACCACCTCACACCACACATTGTCCTCAAACATCTCATTTCCAGCACATCCATCCTCCTGCGCACAACTCTATCCATAGCCCACGCCTCGCAACCATACAACATTGTTGGAACCACTATTCCTTCAAACATACCCATTTTTGCTTTCCGAGATAATGTTCTCGACTTCCACACATTCTTCAAGGCCCCCAGAATTTTCGCCCCCTCCCCCACCCTATGATCCACTTCCGCTTCCATGGTTCCATCCGCTGCCAGATCCACTCCCAGATATCTAAAACACTTCACTTCCTCCAGTTTTTCTCCATTCAAACTCACCTCCCAATTGACTTGACTCTCAACCCTACTGTACCTAATAACCTTGCTCTTATTCACATTTACTCTTAACTTTCTTCTTCCACACACTTTACCAAACTCAGTCACCAGCTTCTGCAGTTTCTCACATGAATCAGCCACCAGCGCTGTATCATCAGCGAACAACAACTGACTCACTTCCCAAGCTCTCTCATCCCCAACAGACTTCATACTTGCCCCTCTTTCCAAAACTCTTGCATTTACCTCCCTAACAACCCCATCCATAAACAAATTAAACAACCATGGAGACATCACACACCCCTGCCGCAAACCTACATTCACTGAGAACCAATCACTTTCCTCTCTTCCTACACGTACACATGCCTTACATCCTCGATAAAAACTTTTCACTGCTTCTAACAACTTTCCTCCCACACCATATATTCTTAATACCTTCCACAGAGCATCTCTATCAACTCGAGAAATATATATATATATATATATATATATATATATATATATATATATATATATATATATATATATATATATATATATGCTTTAGGTTTGTTTATTTCTCCAGTACGTCGAGACGACAAACCAGCGGTTATAATGTCTATCATTTCTCGAGGCCAACACTGAAGGGCCATGTTCTATTTATACTGCCATCTTTCACTCTCAACTCTTCAAATTCTAAACTTCCCTTCTTCATGGCGTTAATCTTATATCTGAAGAAGAGGGAGACAGGATATTTTTCGCCCGTGCATGCTACAGTTTAGACTCTTTAAAAGTTCGGGGGGAGAAAAAAAAATAGATGTATCCACGAAGTAAAGTAACTTGGCAGACCAGGTTTCATCCGTCAGTAACTCGCAAAATTCGCCTCTTGGCTTCTTACAAGGACGTGAAGAGGAGCATTACATCACATAGACACGCAGGCAACCCCAACACCTCTTCCTCTAGACTGCCATCTGACCTCTCCGTGGACGATGACCTCTCTCTAGGGGATAAGGGTTCACCTATTCTGACCTTATTTTGTTCGTAATACTATGGCAACAATTTTTTATTTTTTTTTTACAACTTCGTCCATCTTATCAAATTATGTCACTAAGAGTACACTAAGATCTGGGCTAAAGTGTTGTCCCTTTCAAGCAAGGGATACGCCAGATATTGATAGCGTAGTCGTGGCTTGAGTATAAAGCACTGGGCGACTGAGGTAGGTCCCCTCTTTGCTAGCTTTCCCCCCTCAAATAAAAACACAGGTACACACCGTACAATATTTTTGACGGTATGACGTACTGGCATGTGTCTGTCCTTTGACTGGATGTTCTTAGGGGGAAAGAAAAAAAAGGATGTAAGTTAAAGAACTGTGTCTGCATCATTTTCATCAAATAATGTATTCATTCTATCGAGCAAGCAATATTGAGTACGTAAATTGTACGGCTGGGTTGGTGCTGTGTTTAGGTGCAGATGAACTGTACGTCTGCCAGCGCTGTGACTGGAGTGGGGGGGGGGGGGGGGTGACAGTTGAAGGTGAAAGGGATATTTTGAAAAATGTACATAAAAAAAAAAGTGTGGGAGTTCTTGTACGCGTCCGCAATTGGTAACTTAATCATTCCGACGTCTGTAAGAGAGACGGGATTTTTGTTTTTTTTTCTTCAACGTCTTGATCGCAGCTGAGGTTATGTTGTGTACTGGCAATACTGTGGTAGGTGACGCGGACTCTCGCTTGATTAAGCAACGTCGCCACATGAACGGACATGACATTGAAACGTATTGGTATAAGTATTACATGTGCAGGGCAAAACAATGGTAGAGCACATACTTTATTATAGTCCTTAAACTTTATCAATAATTTGTGATACTATTGGAAATCGTATTCATTATCTGGTCGTAGGCAATTATCAAAACGGAGGAAAAAATCAGATTTCTGCTACATTGTAACAGAAAACATGCCACTTCACTTTTTAAGCGGAAACTTCAGTATAACTCTTACGATGCCTACGGCACTCCGGCTGGGAATCACTGGGTTCAGCCACTGTGTTCAAAAGGACTATTGAGGGAATTCAACCCATGGTGATGAAAGGGTGGGGGTCAGCGAGGAAGGAAGGCGTCGGGTCGGCTTCTGAGAACTTTCAAAACCAGAGAAGAGAGAACAGTGGTGCCAGTGTCCTTGTCTCGCTCCACTGGCAACGCTGCTTGCATCTGCCCCGGATGCACGGGAAGTTATTAAAGAGAGAGAGAGAGCAATGCCCGAAGGCTTTTTTTTTTTTTCAATGCCATACGGTCTTTAAAATGTCTTAGGACCTTTATGATGTTCTCAGTCCTTTAACATGTCCTAAGGCTCTTAAAATGTCCAAGGGCCTTTGAGACGTCCTCATGTCCATATAATAAACTGAGGCCTTTTTAATACCCTAAGGGCATTTAAATAACCCAATGCCTTTAAACAACCGTACAAACATTAACATCTAACTTTGACCGTTGATATATTTCAATGTCCTCATAGGCCCAGTAGATGAAGGACGGGTTTATGGAGAGTTAATGAGAGGTGATCATGCAGGCGGCAACAGATCCCAGGGTTTAACACAGGTGATCATGCAGGCGGCAACAGATCCCAGGGTTTAACACAGGTGGTCATGCAGGCAACAGATCCCAGGGTTTAACACAGGTGATCAAGCAGGCAACAGATCTCAGGGTTTAACACAAGTGGAAATGCAGGCAACAGATCCCAGGGTTTAACACAGGTGGTCATGCAGGCAACAGATCCCAGGGTTTAACACAGGTGGTCATGCAGGCAACAGATCCCAGGGTTTAACACAAGTGGTCATGCAGGCAACAGATCTCAGGGTTTAACACAAGTGGTCATGCAGGCAACAGATCTCAGGGTTTAACACAAGTGGTCATGCAGGCAACAGATCCCAGGGTTTAACACAGGTGATCAAGCAGGCAACAGATCCCAGGGTTTAACACAGGTGGTCATGCAGGCAACAGATCCCAGGGTTTAACACAGGTGGTCATGCAGGCAACAGATCCCAGGGTTTAACACAGGTGGTCATGCAGGCAACAGATCCCAGGGTTTAACACAAGTGGTCATGCAGGCAACAGATCTCAGGGTTTAACACAAGTGGTCATGCAGGCAACAGATCCCAAGGCTCAAACCCAGCCTAGCCCCCTACACTGTCAAAGCACCGTGAACCTGTAACACGTCCCTTGTAGTTGCCCTTCAGAACCGGCGAGGGTACACCACGCATGATAATCTACAGATGGCGGCATCAAACAGCCCGGTAGGCTGTATAGTCGCAGTTCTTCACAGACTTTCGGGATAATCCATAGGTCTCATCCTCTCGTGAGGGAGTTCTGAAACTTGTCCATGTGTGTTTGTGTTTCGGTGACGAGACCCTACAAACACAGCGGTACTCCATTTTCCTCCCTACGTACACATCAAACCATTTTTCATCAAGAGGTTCCTGTCTCGAGTGTAGAGTGTTCTCAAGATCATACCGCTCATTATTTGATCGCGATGCGTTTAATCTCCTCAATACGCTCATTGAAACTGAGTTTCTCGTTTAGAATCATACCCCACCTTTAAAACTTCGACATGTTGTACCCCATCTTCTATAGCGTTTTTCCCCACATTTATTAAAGCGAATGTACGAGGCATGCATCCAAATATAGACATGGGGGGGTAATACGCCAAAAAAGGCTTCAAACTCCAAAAAAATGGCCTCAAACTCCCCAAAAAAGGCCTCAAACCCTAATTTCCATTCGAAAATAATTCACTCCAGAAAAAAAAATACAAAAAATCGGAGAAAATTAAAACCAGTAACAAAATTGTTTTTGACTATAGGAACAGTAAGGGGAAACTGCTTCAAACGTTTAGGGACAACAGAATGTTAGCTAACACTTAAATTTGGGGAAGCGTTGGCAAAAAAAAAAAAAAGAAAAATAATGAGGAGAGACGGTGGGGCCTCACTCCTCATGAAGTAACCTAACCCCTATATGCAGTCATAGGGGCTCGAACACAAATGAATTTAACTCACAGCACACATGAGGTTAAACCTCCGTATACAAGGGTTTAAGCCCGTTAACACATGAGGTTAAACCTCCGTATACAAGGGTTTAAGCCCGTTAACACATGAGGTTAAACCTCCGTATATAAGGGTTTAAGCCCGTTAACACATGAGACTAAACCTTGTTACACATATCGTTAAACCATCGTATACAATAGATTAAACCTTAGTATACACGAGGCTAAACCCTGTTTTTTTTTTACACAAAGTTAAACCTTTTACATTAAAGGTTAATCTTCGTTATGCAAGATATTAGACCATGTTACACGTAAGGTTAAACCTTGTTAGACAAGAGATTAAACTCTGTTAAACACAAGGTTAAGCCTTCGTACAATACGTTAAACCTTCGAACACTAGCAGATAAACTTTCGTGACACACAAAGAGGTTCTCTGCCTTCGAAGACCACCACCTCCACCCGTTAAATATTCGTGAACGAACTTTAAGTTTCGTACATAAGAGTTTAAACATCGTCCCCCCCCCCTTTTTTTTTCCCCCCACCAACACCTTACTTTCGTTTATATATCTTAAAAAATGTTCAACACGTAAAATTAAACCTTTAGTATGGGTGGCATTAATCTAGTATACACAATAACTTAAACTTCTGTATGCAAGATGTTATACACCTTTTTACACAACTGTTTAATTTTTGTACACTTAAGGAGTGTTAAACCTTCTCAAGGTTTTCATCTTGGGTATCGCTGTCTTTAAGAAGTTGAAAAAAAAAAAGGTTTTCGAAACGTTAAACCTTCGTCCTCACCTCATAAAGTTAAACCATTTTTTATTCGTGGAATTAAGAAAAACATCCTCCAGAGGTAAAGTCATCTCATTTACAAGATTATATCTTCGTACTTGAGTTAACTTTAAGCACTCCTCCTCCGGCAAAGACTTCGTACCTAAAGGGCTGGAATCAATGTACACAAAATGCTCAGGTCATCATATTTAAGGAGTCTGGGGTTTTTATATATAATGAAGGGATTAAATCACGAGAGCCAGCGTGGGTGAAGTCACTCTCCTTGGGATAACGAAGCCATCTTAGATGAGGCGTCGAGACCATCGTCTTAAATAGAGGCGAGCCAACGCAGTTCGTGGGGCTAAAGTATCGTACGCCATTAGAGATCATTGTGCCCAAGATGTCAAGCTGCGTTGTCTTCAGTGTGGTAAGGTGTTCGACAAAAGAGTTCATAGGTATCGTACCCACGATGTCCACTCGCTGAAGGAGTAGTTCAGTGGTATCGTGCGATACATGTGGTCAACAAGTCGTAATATCTTCAGCTTGTTAAGATGCAAACTAATAGTTCAAAACTATCGGGCGCCACAACTGATCACCGCATTCATGATGTCACCAGTCGCTGTCTTCAACGTGTTAAGTTAGTCATAAACTTCAAAAGTCGTCGTACTCACGGTGTCAGGTAGTAGTACCTTCGACGTGTTAAGATGTATACAAAAGTATCGTGCGCCACAAGTGTTCATTTTACCTTCGGTGTCGAGTAGCAATGTCTTCAACGTGTTGGGATGTATGTAAACAGTTCAAAAGTATAGTACGCTACAGGTAGTCATCGTACTCACGCTGGTAATGTCTTTAAAGGTGTTACGATGTAAACAAACAGATGAAAAGTATCGTACGCTACCAGGTGATCATCGTACCCACGGCTTCAGGAGGCAATGTCTTTACCGTACCCAGGGTGGCAATGCCCTCACCGTGTTAAGACGTAAACAAACAGTTCAAAAGTAACGTACGCAACAAGTGATCATCGTACCCACGGTGTCAAGTGGCAATGTCCTCAACGTATTAAGAGGTACACAAATACACCCCTGTATAGCAGGGGGTCCTCCAGGGTTTACAAGCCGCCCTACCCCCAACAACCCCCCCAAGTGACTTGTGATTATGCTAATAATGTTTGCTTGTAGCCTACACACGGTGCGTCCGGCCCTCTTGTTCTGTAGAAGGTTACATATTTGCTTCTCCCAGGTGATGACGGAGAGGGGGAGGGGGGGGTTTAAATATCACCCCTGGGGTGTCCTGGGGTGGGATGGGCTTGTTTCACTTATTGTTTACAAGAAAAAAAAGGGAGGGAGGAGAATTTCGCGACGCTCTCTGTCATATAAGTACTCCAGGTCACGTGGGAGTGTAGTTTCCGGGGTTAGTTGGTTTCTTGAACTTTGTCGTATGTTGATGTATGGGAGAGAGAGAGAGAGAGAGAGAGAGAGAGAGAGAGAGAGAGAGAGAGAGAGAGAGAGAGAGAGAGTGTGTGTGTGTGTGTGTGTGTGTGTGTGTGTGTGTGTGTGTCCCGTCCCCCCCAACCCGTGTTTGGCCTAGAGCGGCATTTCCAGCCGTGCTCCCACGAACCTACCACACCCCCTCACTCTCACCTGACTCTCAACACCTCTCATTTACTCTCACTCGGTTGATAAGGGCCTCCTTTCTAGGCTCCCTTTGACTCACAAGATCTGATTCTACACTCACAAGACCTCCCTCCTACTCTCACAAGACCTCCCTCCTACTCTCACTTCACTCACAAGACCTCCCTCCTACTCTCACTTCACTCACAAGACCTCCCTCCTACTCTCACTTCACTCACAAGACCTCCCTCCTACTCTCACTTCACTCACAAGACCTCCCTCCTACTCTCACTTCACTCACAAGACCTCCCTCCTACTCTCACTTCACTCACAAGACCTCCCTCCTACTCTCACTTCACTCACAAGACCTCCTTCCTACTCTCACTTCACTCACAAGTACCTCACGCCAAACCATCAGTCGTCCACTACCAGTGTGGAAACCCTCACCACACCACCCACACTACCACGGGCCCACCTGTCACCCTCCTTTCTCCACCGTATTGTGCCCACTGGACGCCCTATGCTTGCCTCCACCTACCCATGTACCCTCCACCCGCGCTGATCGATGCAAATGCCTCGTCTACGTACGGTTACTCAAACGGTGACTTTGAAAAACTCAAGAACCGAACTACGGTTTGAGAATCTGAAAACGCTCCAAGAGATGTGTTTGAGAGCTCTCTGGACAGTGAGGTGTTGAGAGAGAGAGAGCCTTAGACTCTAGCGTCACATTATTGTCTCTCTCTCTCTCTCTCTCTCTCTCTCTCTCTCTCTCTCTCTCTCTCTCTCTCTCTCTCTCTATCTATCTATCTATCTCTCTTTCTCTCTCTCTCTATCTCGTGTTTCTGAGCGCCTCGTAAGAAATGCATGTTGCAGACCTCATACGCAGGATGTGTGTGTGTGTGTGTGTGTGTGTGTGTGTGTGTGTGTGTGTGTGTGTGTTACAGAGTTCCACATTACGCCCCTCAAATCCACCATGTGTCACGCAGAACCGCCAGGTGTTACAGAGCGTCACCACACGTTACAAGACTTCACCATCCCGTCCTGACCCTGTTTGACACGGCCCTCACTCCTCCTCTTAATATGGCACTCTTGATTTGTACAGTGGCTGTTCACACGATGATAATAATAATGATAATAATAATAATAACAATAATGACAGTAATAATCATAACACTACTACTACTACTACTACTACTACTAATAATAATAATAATAATAATAATAATAATAATAACAACAATAATAATAACAACAACAACAATAATGATAATAATAATAATAATAATAATAATAATAATAATATTAATAATAACAATATTGACAGTAATAATGATAACTACTACTACTACTACTAATGATAATAATAATAATAATAATAATTAATAATAATAATAATGTATATGTGCGTGTGTGGGTGTTTATGTATATACATGTGTATGTGGGTGGGTTGGGCCATTCTTTCGTCTGTTTCCTTGCGCTACCTCGCTAACGCGGGAGATAGCGACAAAGTATAATATATAAATAAATATATGAATGATGATAATAATAATAATAATAATAATAATAATAATAATACAGCTCATTAGATCAACTGCTTGTTAAAACCCGAAAGTATGGAGTGTATACATACACCATTAAAATCCAGGCAATTGGTGTAGGAGGAGGTGTTTCAAACAAGTCTTCTTTCAACACGTACTAAAGCGGATGTTAATATAATAACCACGTGATTATCAATGACGTACACGATGGTTGAGATGAAGCATATCCTGTACCGGTCTGGACAAGCTCGGATACGCTGGATGCGGTTTTGCAGTTCCGAACTGCAACTCAGGGGACGAGGGATCTCAGGTGGGAGGAGGCGACGGTGGCGGCGAAGGTCGTGGTGCAGATCGTCTCCTCCCGAGACTGTTCGATGAAGGGCAAGTGATGGTTAGGGGGGTAACAGTCGGGAGAAAGAGTGTGTCGAGTTCGTACATGTATAATAACCTACCAGTACGGAGCGGGAGAGGGCCATTCTTATGTCCACAATGACGCTTTCATCCCCCTGTTCCTTCCTTCCTCACACTACAGATGTGCTCGACATCTTTTCTTCCCGTTTCTTGTTTCCGTTACGGCTCCTGGTTCTTGTTGTTCTGTCCTGGCACCTTGCGAAGAACTGCTGCTGAACGTTTGGCGTCATCAGACTGGTTGTAAAAATTTGAAGGTTCTGATCAGGTCACGCCTCACTCCTTTTCTCTCTCTCTCTCATGGCGGATAAATTCAAGTCATGCAACCTTTCTAAGTAACTCGGACCTCTTCATTCTGGTCCCATCTTCTCCCCCGCCACCTCCTCCTCTGTACCTTCTCTGTTAGTTCCTTGTGTTTCTCTCAGTGCTGTTCTTATGTTAGCTGTGACAGCACGGCAACCTAGGCCCAAATCAGGGCCATCTCGTGAACGCTGTAGGTACATATATATACCCTAGCTTGAGCCAGGGACCTATTTTTATTGGCCAAACCCCTAAGGGTGGATGAACAGCTGGGTTGACTGTGGACCGACCGAGAGAAACGAAGTCGTGGCGTCATGCAGGATATGGACAGCTTGCCTGATATTTCCTGATCCCTGTCCTTGAATAGCATTCAAACATTTGCCATCAGTCACAGTGGCGACTCTGGCGACAGGTTAGGGACGATGTGTGTGTGTGTGTGTGTGTGTGTGTGTGACAACACGCTGACCAGCCGGGGTTTCCCGGGGGCAGGCAGTCAACTGTTAAGTACACTTTACTTACACTTCAACGAGTCACAGGCATTCCCAACAAAGCCCCCCCAACCACCTACCCAAGCCATCTATCGCTGGACAGATTACCTTTCATCAAAAAAAGAAAAAAAAATCCCTAAATTTCAACAAAATCGGGAGAGACCCAGTCTGCCACCACGGTAAACCTGGCTTCGGTTGCTGTGCTGGGTAAGACCGCATCCCACGATTCTTTGATAATACGTCTTTGAATGGGCCATATATATATATATAAACACAGTATTATATTCCGGGTCGCTTTCCTCCATGATCTATGGTCACCACCTACCTGGACTGTGTTAAGGAAGCTCCGGGTTTCACCTGGGGGTTCGAACCCACGCTGGGTCTCTATATATACCCTCACAGTTCGTGATCCACCAGCCTATGGGTGCGTGTATTGTCCAGCACGGCTCCCTCCCTCTCTCTCGAACGGTGAGGGGCCAACTTGACCCTTGTGGGCAGGACAATTTTTTCTCCTCGTGTTTCTCTTAATGGTTCGATTAGACGTCAAGTTTCATAATCCGTTAAGGGGTTCGACACCTGTCTCAGTCCTCATCTCCTAATTTTCCTTGAGATTTGATCACAACTTTTGATATCCCGTATTTTGCTATAGAGCAGCAGAAACATGATATACCACCGAAGAATATATATATATATATATATATATATATATATATATATATATATATATATATATATATATATATATATATATATATATATATATATATATTTCCCCGTGGAAATACTCGAGTGCTCTACTAAGGATCTTAGGAACACACCTGAGGATTTCCTTCAGTAAATCGACACATTTCAGTGGATCCATCCCACACCCCACACTTTCCTCCCCCACGAACCCGTCCAGTTTTTTTTAGCTGCGGGACGCCACCGTCTGCTGTCTGTCCCGACCCAACACGGGAGATTATGACATTGTTCAATGGTGGATTTCATGTGTTCCAAGTGTAGGGTGACCTGCTCACAGCAAAATGAGGTGTTCCTGCACAGATGAGACGACGTTATACGACACATGAGTGTAACACGCAGGAGTGTACCAGGCGAGGCTGGATGGAATGGTTTACGTAGGCCCGTGTGGGGTCCGCGGCCTCCAACAGCCTGATTGAGCAGAAGAGACCGATAGGGCAGATGGAGGGGTAGTAAACCTCCTGAAACTATAGTAAGGTATACGTAAGGTAAGGTATGGTCCCCTGTAGGGAGTAGAAGACCTTCCGGTAAACTCTGCAAGGTATACTTGGTGGGTCAAGTAAGGTCCCATATCCCGCTGTGGAGGTAGAAGAACTCCGGAACCATCGTAAAGTATGCGGAAAGTATACAATAATATACTTTGGCAGCAATAAACGGGAGTTTAAAAAAAAAGAATTGCTTTCTATTCAGTGTTGTTCAATGTAATGCTGGTGTAGCACTGCTCAGGGAGAATATCCCGTTAACAGAAATCACTCAAAAGGTCACTGAACGGTGGTTAGCTCCTGGCCCAGTGCCTTCGCCAGAGTGGCACTGCCGAGCCACTGAGGACTACAGGTTTATGTGGTGAGTTATTAACATACCTCACCACTCCCCTCCTTCTTACCCTTAAGCGCGACGGTACTATCCTTACTCAAGACGGTACCCGATCCTTGAGCAAAACGGTACGATCCTTGAGCACGACGGCACGATCCTTGAGCACGACGGTACGATCCTTGAGCACGTCGCTACGATCCTTACGCAAGACGGTACCCGATCCTTGAGCACAACGGTACGATTCTTGAGCACGACGGTACGATTCTTGAGCACGACGGTACGATTCTTGAGCACGACGGTGCGATTCTTAAGCACGACGGTACGATTCTTGAGCACGACGGTACGATTCTTGAGCACGACGCTACGATTCTTGAGCACGACGGTACGATTCTTGAGCACGTCGCTACGATTCTTGAGCACGACGGTACGATTCTTGAGCACGTCGCTACGATCCTTGAGCACGACGGTACGATTCTTGAGCACGTCGCTACGATTCTTGAGCACGACGGTACGATTCTTGAGCACGACGGTACGATTCTTGAGCACGACGGTACGATTCTTGAGCACGATGGTACGATTCTTGAGCACGTCGGTACGATTCTTGAGCACGACGGTACGATTCTTAAGCACGACGGTACGATTCTTAAGCACGACGGTACGATTCTTGAGCACGACGGTACGATCCTTGAGCACAACGGTACGATTCTTGAGCACGACGGTACGATTCTTGAGCACGACGGTACGATTCTTGAGCACGACGGTACGATTCTTGAGCACGACGGTACGATTCTTGAGCACGACGGTACGATTCTTGAGAACGACGGTACGATTCTTGAGCACGACGGTACGATTCTTGAGCACGACGGTACGATTCTTGAGCACAACGGTACGATTCTTGAGCACGACGGTACGATTCTTGAGCACGATGGTACGATTCTTGAGCACGTAGTACGACCATTAGCTATGTTGGCCTGGCCTTTGACCACGCAATGCTAGACCATCATACCCTAGCCTCGTATCGCCCTACTCAAGGATCGAACCATCGTACCCAAGGGTCGTACCACCGTACTCAAGGATCGAAATCATAACACTTAAGAGACGTGCCATCGTGTTTGAGGGTCGTACCGTCGTGCACAATGGGTTACGGTAGTTAGCTGGGGTGGTGTTTCAATATAATCCTTACGGTGGGTATGAAAGACCCTGGTCAGTTCTACTTCGCTGGGATGAGGTAGCGTCCGCCTGGGAGACCTGGTAGGAAAGGGGAGCCTCATTCGCTTCCTCCTCCACCTCCTCCTCCTTAGACACTGGAGTACTCGGGTGGTGTGATCCTCCCCCTGAGATGTGACACTCCCTCTGTCATCAACACCAACATATCACCCCCTCATGTTCTTGCCACTCCTTAACTTCACCACTACAGCCACAACCGTACCGCCAACACTCACCTCCCTCTATCACCAACATCATCGTTTACAATCGCTAGTCACCACCACCATAACTCCCCCTCTTCCATTTTACGCCACCACCACCTTTAAGACCCCAAAGCACCAACACCTGTCACCACCATCGTCACTGCCACCCATCATCACAGTGACCCTTATCACCACCACAACTCAACAAGGGGAGGGGATGGTCCCCTCAGACCTGTGAAAGCATCACACTCCAGAAACAGTGTCATTGTCTCCGAGGGAAGACAGACAGACCTTCACATGTATCCGGCCCCGTGATATAACGCGGCCCCCGGGTCCCTGTGTATTGTGTCTCGGTGTAGGGAAAGACGTGTATATATATGGTGGTCCCCCAGTATTGTGATCTGTATGTTTTGAGTATGACCTTAATAATGATAATAATAATAATAATGATAAAATTATCATTATTATTATTATTATTATTATAATTATAATTATTATTATTATTATTATTATTACTACTGTTATTAATATCAACATTTTATTGAATCATGCACCACAAATGACTGAAGATGTTCAGAAAATATAAACAACATAAATACTGGAGTTAGGAAAATGGGAAGAGGGGTTCAACGAACAGCCTCGAAGGCAGACACAAAAAGGAATTCAAAAAGCAACCGAACACTGGGTCCTTTTCGAAGCTGTTTGTGACGTAGGATGGGTCCTTTTCGAAGCTGTTTGTGACGTAGGAAGATATCAGAAACTCAGGTTAGTGTGGTAAAGTTAGCAGGCATATTATGAAACATTTGTCCAGTGGTTGGGTAAGGGCCGTTTGTGAAGCGGTCTTTCCAGCGTCGGTTTGGTGCCGTACTTCAACACGGGGACGAGGGATCTCAGGATGACAGGAAATGACGGTGACGGGGGTGAACGTGCAATTATCTTGTTCCTTTCAACTTTCGCATGGGACCATCCAGGTGATGGCTGGAGTGCAGTCAGGAGGGCCAGTGTATGGAGACTCTCTCGATAAGGGACAGTAAAGAAAGACCATATAGGTCGTCTTGCGTATCCCCTCTACGCACCTGGAGGAGCTACCTGCCCCCCCATCGTGTGGTGGGTAAGGAGGACCACATCAGATGGGGAAGGGATGCTTTCGGGTTCACGTACGAAGAGTATCCAGCGTCTTCAGTCAAGGACGACAATTAAGATGGATGTGCTCTGGCTTCCCGTCGTCCACGACCCTGAGAAGTGTTTGGGCGGACTGACAGACATGGAAGAACGGGGAGGAGGAAGGGTGGGTGGGTCTGGGGGTCTAAAACAGTGAGACAGTAGAGGTTCGAGGTATGGTTTATAACGAGGCTGACGTACATCTCTAGGGGGGTCTTGGTTTTGGTGGGCGATGACTTGGTTGGCGATGATCCAGTTCCGGAGGCCCCACTCTTTTTTTTTTCTCTCCACCTCCCCCAAGGGTGATCTATAGGGCACTGTAGTCCGTGTGTGTGTGTGCGTGTGTGTGGGAAGGAAGGAAGGAAGGGGGCGCGAGCTATCGTTAGTGTTTCTTACCACTGGTTGAGAATCGTCGACTTGTTTCACATCGAGAGAGAGAGAGAGAGAGAGAGAGAGAGAGAGAGAGAGAGAGAGAGAGAGAGAGAGAGAGAGAGAGAGAGAGAGAGAAGCAGCAGCAGCATCCACCAGGAGCATCAGATTTATGATAAGGACGAGGGAGGGAGGAGGATGAGGATGCTGCTGCCCCGTCCCACGCGTGCTGCCTGTGGTGATACCTCCCTTGAGGAGAACTGCAGGGACCGGAAGATGAAACTTCACAACCCAAGGTTTTCCCTCCCTCTCATGTTTTTGTCTCCGGGGTTATGCTATGGATGACTAGATCGATAGGTTAGTTTTTTTTTTTCTTTCTTCTTTCATGTCGGTACTTGCGAGTGCCACGAAGGCCTTGCCCTTTTTCCGACAGCGCGGTGGCTAAAAGTCCACCAGGAAGCTGAGGAAAGGTAGTAGGGGGTGGTAGGAGGAGGTCTTCCCACTCCCAGATCGCCTGGTGGTTGAGGGCTTGTGGAACGTGTAGTACCGGCCAGTGGAACACGAAGCTCTCTCAGGGTAGGCTGATGGGGGAGGCTGGGGATCGGGGGTGGTGTGCAACGGGTCGTACCTAGCTGTGGGGACTGTAGGCCTCTGTACTGGCGAGTCACAGTTTTAAGTCTTCCCATCAGCGAGTGGGACATGATGATGGATCGAGAGAAGCGTCAATGATGAAGCAGAGTGGTATGGTTAACTCATGGGGGGGGAAGGATACTTCCTACAGTTCCATACACAAGACAGTGCCTGTTGTGGACCACTTTAACCCCATGTGTTCGGTAGGTAATTACCCATATGTTCAGTGTAGGCGCGGGGGAGGGAGGGCGTTCTATACTTGTGGGGGTCCCATCTCAAAATCATCATCATCCAACCTTCTCACCTTCTGCATACTATCAGCATTCACAGTGCCATCACGTCACCTTGGTTCGTACAATTGTATTTAAATCAAAAGAACTTCTTTTACGTCTTTTCCAACGCGTTTCTCCTTTTTTTTTTTCTTCTTTTTTGCTGTGGTCTCTGGTGGTGGTTGATCTGTCTTCGCATATTTCGAAGAACTGTTCTCTGACGACATCGTCAAACTGGTTCAGTAACTTGGAAAGGTTATCATCAAGTCGACACTTGCTCTTGTCTCTCCCAAGAATGACCATATTCGTGGCCTCTAACCTCTCATTGTTTGGAGCGGCTCCAGTGTGTGTGTGTGTGTGTTAGTGGTCGGTAACCCTCTGTTGGTTCAACATGGCTTAGCGGTGCCAGGACTGTAGCCTCCCTACGTACCTTCTGAAATTCAATTTCGTTATCGCCTGCAGCTATCCACACACACACACACACACACACTGTGAGGTCCGCCTTCCACAGTCTCCTCCTCTACCTCCACACCATCCACCCACCCACCTGTGGGCCTCGTGTGGTAATCGTATTTCTCCACACCTCCACCTTTCGTCTCGACTCTCTCGCATGCCTGGTGTTTGCCGGGACACTCTTCACACCGTCTTACGGTGAGAGGAAATGGCGTCTACTGTAGCGACAATGAAAGCCAAAGCAGCGGTAAAGAATTCCACAGCCGATGTAGGAAGCACCTCCGTGTGATACTCTACCCTTGAGGGAATGGAGGTAGTTGCATGAAGGGGGAGGGAAGGGACGTTCGGGCACAAAACTGCGGATGGGGAGATCCCTTTTTCCTCATGAGAAAGTACTCCAAACTTCTGAAACTGTACGACCAGTTTGCCCTCATGAACGTGGAAGCGGAGATGCTGTTCATTACCGGGCAAATAAGTCCCAAGATCCTTACCATTCAACCATGATTTTGGAGATAGACGATGATACAGTTGGAGGACCTGTGCGAGTTGCATGCTACACAAGGGTACACTCACCTGGTGTTAGCTGGTGAAGGGCAGAGGGTGTTGACACGTCAGGTGGTAGGTAGCGTAGCTAGGTACACTCAGGGTGGGTCTCGTCCTGCCAACCATGTGGAGTGGGACAGGTGAGTGCGTGTGGTGTACAACGTGCATATCCTTATCTTGCATTGGTCCTCTTCTCAGAGCCATCGGGACCTGCAGTGATACACCATAAATGAATTATTGGTATGATCATCAAATTCTGGGAGGAAGCAAACAAACAAACAATAGGACGCGAGAAAATTTATATATATATATATATATATATATATATATATATATATATATATATATATATATATATATATAGGAAAAACATATAATTGTAACCAATGATACGGTCCATTGTTGACAGTGTTACCCACTTCTGCCACTGTCACGCGATCTTGCCTGTGTTACCCACAACTGTCACTGTTACCCACTGTTGCCACTGTTACCCACTCTTGCCACCGTCACTCCCTCCTACTGTGTTAACTTATCCTCTTCACGCCATCACCCGTCATACCTCTGTCGCCCGTCGCTTCATCAATTATACATGAATTTTCTAACTGGTAAAAACCATTATTTCATTCCGACAGCCAACATGCCGACATGTATACCCAAGCAGCTACGGCTTTCGGATGGGAAGGCATGTCCCCGGCCTTAGAAATCAAAGGGTTTTTATCAGAGACTCAGAAACCAAAGGGGTCTTGCCAAAGACTTAGGAACCAAAGGGGTCTTCCAGATACTTGGAAACCAAAGGAGTCTAACCAGACTTAGAAAGTGAAAGGGTCTTCCAAACACTTAGAAACCAACCAAAGGGGTCTTCCAGAGACTTAGAAACCAACAATAAGAGGTTCTTCAAGAGACTTAGAAACCAACGATAGGGGTCTTCCAGAGACTTAGAAACCAACGATAGGGGTCTTCCAGAGACTTAGAAACCAACGATAGGGGTCTTCCAGAGACTTAGAAACCAACGATAGGGGTCTTCCAGAGCCTTAGAAACCAACGATAAGGGGGGTCTTCCAGAGACTTAGAAACCAACGATAAGGGTCTTCCAGAGACTCGGAAAACAAAGGGTCCTTCCAGAGGCTCTTGGAGTCCTTTTAATTTCATTCCACTCGTTCCCCGTCGTCCGACGACTGCCAAGCAAAGCTATTGCCTGAGTCGGGTGATCAAACCCCTTCCGTAAGACGCCATCACCGCACCTGTGAAAGTAGTAATCAAACGCCTTCCAGCCACGAAAGAAGCTTGAAGAACCGACGACTCGATCTGACTCTTATTGAGTCAACCTCTCTCGTATCGACCTGACACTCTTATTAGAGTCAACCTCTCGTAAGAGAAACGATCGTTTCTCACTTGTCAAACACCATTCGTGAGATGTGGTATGGAGGTATGGACGGCACTAAAGCCATTAGATTGTCTTATGGCGTTTAGTGAAGTGCACATCATCGTCCACTGCCTCCAGTGTTGAAGTGATGCGTGGAACCATCTAACACACCCTTCGTGTCAGTAGGTTGTAGACAGCAGCCGCCCCGGGAAGTACTACTACTACTACTACTACTACTACTACTACTACCCCTCCTAAATTAGCAGTGTTGAACTGATGCCTAGAATCATCCTCACACCCCCCTCCGTGTCGGGACTGCTGATCGCACAACATACACTACACTTACCCTTCCTTCTTTCTTTTTATCCTATCGTCACACTTAACTCTCATCCCCTTCGTATCGTATAATTTACTAATATTCTTAATTCTTCTGGTTTTTTTCCATCCCTCGTTTATAAAAGGCCTGACACACCCCCACACCTATTTCCTCTGTCCGAGACTGGTGTCTCAGTGGTCAAATATACTCGTAATTTCCCGTCGTACTGTATTTTCTGGGTCGCAGTACTACCCGACTAAGGTGGAATCTGGTAGTAGAGGGAAGGCTCCCCAGCCTCCGCCAGCAGGAGCGGCCAAAGGAGCAAATCTTGACGCACAATGGAGTAATTTCGTTGGCTATTTTTGGTGCGTGTTGGTACCAGGTGAGGCTCGAGCTGCCATCGCCAAGGTCCTACAACCTCCCTGGGCGTCACGTAAGGTCCTACAACCTCCCTGGGCGTCACGTAAGGTCCTACAACCTCCCTGGGCGTCACGTAAGGTCCTACAACCTCCCTGGGCGTCACGTAAGGTCCTACAACCTCCCTGGGCGTCACGTAAGGTCCTACAACCTCCCTGGGCGTCACGTAAGGTCCTACAACCTCCCTGGGCGTCACGTAAGGTCCTACAACCTCCCTGGGCGTCACGTAAGGTCCTACAACCTCCCTGGGCGTCACGTAAGGTCCTACAACCTCCCTGGGCGTCACGTAAGGTCCTACAACCTCCCTGGGCGTCACGTAAGGTCCTACAACCTCCCTGGGCGTCACGTAAGGTCCTACAACCTCCCTGGGCGTCACGTAAGGTCCTACAACCTCCCTGGGCGTCACGTAAGGTCCTACAACCTCCCTGGGCGTCACGTAAGGTCCTACAACCTCCCTGGGCGTCACGTAAGGTCCTACAACCTCCCTGGGCGTCACGTAAGGTCCTACAACCTCCCTGGGCGTCACGTAAGGTCCTACAACCTCCCTGGGCGTCACGTAAGGTCCTACAACCTCCCTGGGCGTCACGTAAGGTCCTACAACCTCCCTGGGCGTCACGTAAGGTCCTACAACCTCCCTGGGCGTCACGTAAGGTCCTACAACCTCCCTGGGCGTCACGTAAGGTCCTACAACCTCCCTGGGCGTCACGTAAGGTCCTACAACCTCCCTGGGCGTCACGTAAGGTCCTACAACCTCCCTGGGCGTCACGTAAGGTCCTACAACCTCCCTGGGCGTCACGTAAGGTCCTACAACCTCCCTGGGCGTCACGTAAGGTCCTACAACCTCCCTGGGCGTCACGTAAGGTCCTACAACCTCCCTGGGCGTCACGTAAGGTCCTACAACCTCCCTGGGCGTCACGTAAGGTCCTACAACCTCCCTGGGCGTCACGTAAGGTCCTACAACCTCCCTGGGCGTCACGTAAGGTCCTACAACCTCCCTGGGCGTCACGTAAGGTCCTACAACCTCCCTGGGCGTCACGTAAGGTCCTACAACCTCCCTGGGCGTCACGTAAGGTCCTACAACCTCCCTGGGCGTCACGTAAGGTCCTACAACCTCCCTGGGCGTCACGTAAGGTCCTACAACCTCCCTGGGCGTCACGTAAGGTCCTACAACCTCCCTGGGCGTCACGTAAGGTCCTACAACCTCCCTGGGCGTCACGTAAGGTCCTACAACCTCCCTGGGCGTCACGTAAGGTCCTACAACCTCCCTGGGCGTCACGTAAGGTCCTACAACCTCCCTGGGCGTCACGTAAGGTCCTACAACCTCCCTGGGCGTCACGTAAGGTCCTACAACCTCCCTGGGCGTCACGTAAGGTCCTACAACCTCCCTGGGCGTCACGTAAGGTCCTACAACCTCCCTGGGCGTCACGTAAGGTCCTACAACCTCCCTGGGCGTCACGTAAGGTCCTACAACCTCCCTGGGCGTCACGTAAGGTCCTACAACCTCCCTGGGCGTCACGTAAGGTCCTACAACCTCCCTGGGCGTCACGTAAGGTCCTACAACCTCCCTGGGCGTCACGTAAGGTCCTACAACCTCCCTGGGCGTCACGTAAGGTCCTACAACCTCCCTGGGCGTCACGTAAGGTCCTACAACCTCCCTGGGCGTCACGTAAGGTCCTACAACCTCCCTGGGCGTCACGTAAGGTCCTACAACCTCCCTGGGCGTCACGTAAGGTCCTACAACCTCCCTGGGCGTCACGTAAGGTCCTACAACCTCCCTGGGCGTCACGTAAGGTCCTACAACCTCCCTGGGCGTCACGTAAGGTCCTACAACCTCCCTGGGCGTCACGTAAGGTCCTACAACCTCCCTGGGCGTCACGTAAGGTCCTACAACCTCCCTGGGCGTCACGTAAGGTCCTACAACCTCCCTGGGCGTCACGTAAGGTCCTACAACCTCCCTGGGCGTCACGTAAGGTCCTACAACCTCCCTGGGCGTCACGTAAGGTCCTACAACCTCCCTGGGCGTCACGTAAGGTCCTACAACCTCCCTGGGCGTCACGTAAGGTCCTACAACCTCCCTGGGCGTCACGTAAGGTCCTACAACCTCCCTGGGCGTCACGTAAGGTCCTACAACCTCCCTGGGCGTCACGTAAGGTCCTACAACCTCCCTGGGCGTCACGTAAGGTCCTACAACCTCCCTGGGCGTCACGTAAGGTCCTACAACCTCCCTGGGCGTCACGTAAGGTCCTACAACCTCCCTGGGCGTCACGTAAGGTCCTACAACCTCCCTGGGCGTCACGTAAGGTCCTACAACCTCCCTGGGCGTCACGTAAGGTCCTACAACCTCCCTGGGCGTCACGTAAGGTCCTACAACCTCCCTGGGCGTCACGTAAGGTCCTACAACCTCCCTGGGCGTCACGTAAGGTCCTACAACCTCCCTGGGCGTCACGTAAGGTCCTACAACCTCCCTGGGCGTCACGTAAGGTCCTACAACCTCCCTGGGCGTCACGTAAGGTCCTACAACCTCCCTGGGCGTCACGTAAGGTCCTACAACCTCCCTGGGCGTCACGTAAGGTCCTACAACCTCCCTGGGCGTCACGTAAGGTCCTACAACCTCCCTGGGCGTCACGTAAGGTCCTACAACCTCCCTGGGCGTCACGTAAGGTCCTACAACCTCCCTGGGCGTCACGTAAGGTCCTACAACCTCCCTGGGCGTCACGTAAGGTCCTACAACCTCCCTGGGCGTCACGTAAGGTCCTACAACCTCCCTGGGCGTCACGTAAGGTCCTACAACCTCCCTGGGCGTCACGTAAGGTCCTACAACCTCCCTGGGCGTCACGTAAGGTCCTACAACCTCCCTGGGCGTCACGTAAGGTCCTACAACCTCCCTGGGCGTCACGTAAGGTCCTACAACCTCCCTGGGCGTCACGTAAGGTCCTACAACCTCCCTGGGCGTCACGTAAGGTCCTACAACCTCCCTGGGCGTCACGTAAGGTCCTACAACCTCCCTGGGCGTCACGTAAGGTCCTACAACCTCCCTGGGCGTCACGTAAGGTCCTACAACCTCCCTGGGCGTCACGTAAGGTCCTACAACCTCCCTGGGCGTCACGTAAGGTCCTACAACCTCCCTGGGCGTCACGTAAGGTCCTACAACCTCCCTGGGCGTCACGTAAGGTCCTACAACCTCCCTGGGCGTCACGTAAGGTCCTACAACCTCCCTGGGCGTCACGTAAGGTCCTACAACCTCCCTGGGCGTCACGTAAGGTCCTACAACCTCCCTGGGCGTCACGTAAGGTCCTACAACCTCCCTGGGCGTCACGTAAGGTCCTACAACCTCCCTGGGCGTCACGTAAGGTCCTACAACCTCCCTGGGCGTCACGTAAGGTCCTACAACCTCCCTGGGCGTCACGTAAGGTCCTACAACCTCCCTGGGCGTCACGTAAGGTCCTACAACCTCCCTGGGCGTCACGTAAGGTCCTACAACCTCCCTGGGCGTCACGTAAGGTCCTACAACCTCCCTGGGCGTCACGTAAGGTCCTACAACCTCCCTGGGCGTCACGTAAGGTCCTACAACCTCCCTGGGCGTCACGTAAGGTCCTACAACCTCCCTGGGCGTCACGTAAGGTCCTACAACCTCCCTGGGCGTCACGTAAGGTCCTACAACCTCCCTGGGCGTCACGTAAGGTCCTACAACCTCCCTGGGCGTCACGTAAGGTCCTACAACCTCCCTGGGCGTCACGTAAGGTCCTACAACCTCCCTGGGCGTCACGTAAGGTCCTACAACCTCCCTGGGCGTCACGTAAGGTCCTACAACCTCCCTGGGCGTCACGTAAGGTCCTACAACCTCCCTGGGCGTCACGTAAGGTCCTACAACCTCCCTGGGCGTCACGTAAGGTCCTACAACCTCCCTGGGCGTCACGTAAGGTCCTACAACCTCCCTGGGCGTCACGTAAGGTCCTACAACCTCCCTGGGCGTCACGTAAGGTCCTACAACCTCCCTGGGCGTCACGTAAGGTCCTACAACCTCCCTGGGCGTCACGTAAGGTCCTACAACCTCCCTGGGCGTCACGTAAGGTCCTACAACCTCCCTGGGCGTCACGTAAGGTCCTACAACCTCCCTGGGCGTCACGTAAGGTCCTACAACCTCCCTGGGCGTCACGTAAGGTCCTACAACCTCCCCGGGCGTCACGTAAGGTCCTTCAACCTCCCTACGTGTCACGTATGGTCCCACAACCTCCCCGAAGTATGCCGTCTGGCCATAAGATATTACAGGGAAATATATGTGTTCCCTCGACATACGCCTTTGATTGAGTCCGGGATTCGATCGAACCTGGGCCCGTGAGATCAGTGGGTCGCAGCGTTAACCACCTCTCCACGAGGGAGGTTCGTGTGTGTGTGTGTCAATCAGAAAACATCTTGCCAAAACCAACAAATACCTTATAATATATGGGAAAGCCAGATAACAGAAGACCTGATATTATTTGACGAGGGTATTTGATACTGAACAGTACATGGGAAAGCCAGATAACAGAAGACCTTATGGTCTATGACGGGGTTATCTGCTGAAGGACAATACATGGGAAAGCCAGATAACAGAAGACTTGATGGCCTATGACAGAGTTATCTGCAGGAGGACAGTACATGGGGAAGCCAGATAACAGAAGACCCGATGGTCTATGACTGAGATTATCAGCTGGAGGACAGTACTAGTATCCTACACTCCTCATCCATACTGACGGAGACAAGATAGCACAGCAAAGGGCTGGCTCCTTTCACCCTATTCCACTCCCTGTGTGGGGCCTACACCACCGTCGCCCCCTCCCTCAGGACAGACTGACGTATATATAAAAAAAATAGATATATATCGAATATAACAACTCAAAAGAAGTTTGTTTGAAGGTGTTCGTTAGTAAGCGCACGGCCACCCAAACCAAAACAGACATAAAAGCCAACCATTTTTTTTTTATGTACAGATGTCTATTGACGTGAGGAATTATTTTTTTCCCCAAAAAATTTTTTTATTATATTATTTTTTTTTTATCAAAGACAGAACCTCCTTTTATACCTACGTTCGTTAAATCATTTAATAGGTTATCTCGGTTCGCGGACCGTCCCGCCCGCCTCTTGTGAAGTGCACGGGAAGGATATACATAACGCTGCTGGGCTGTCGAGGGTTGTCACCCGATCAGCTGACGTACCGAGAGAGAGAGAGAGAGAGAGAGAGAGAGAGAGAGAGAGAGAGAGAGAGAGAGAGAGAGAGAGAGAGGCACCCAACCCGTGTCCTGAATGCGAGTTGCTGGTATAAACTATTATATATTTTGTTCTATTTTTTTTCCCTTCTACTATCTTTTTGTCTTTTTTTTTTTACTATCTTCTTGTCGAGTGAAATTCATGTAACACCCTACGTTGGAATTCCGTGTCCATCCAGGCGCACAAAGTGGCATGTGTATACACTGTAAAAATGACAGCGATTGCCTTGTTTCTCCGGCGCCATTAAGTATCACACTCCAAAGGAAGTTCTTCTTCACAAAACCATCATCGGGCTTATTTTTCCATACTTGATCGCAGTTTCCCGCGTTAGCGAGGTACCGCCACGAACAGACGAAGAAAGGCTTCTTCATTCGCTCATATCCTTTCTTTAGCTTTTATGTGCAGTGCAGCGAAACCACAGCCCCATATTCACAACCAGGGCCCACAGACTTTTCTATGGTTTCCCCAGGCTGCTTTATATACCCCGGTTCACTCCAATGACCTAATGTCGCCCTATGTATACCATATCACTCCAATTCACTCGATCCCGTGCACGCCTTTCACCCTCTTGCATGTTCAAACTCCGAACACTAAAAATTTTATTCGCTCCATCCATCAGTCTTCAATTTGGTCTCCCCCAACTCCTTGTCCCATCCACTTCTGACATGTATATCGTCTCTGTCAACCTCTCCTCACTCATTCTCTCCTAACGTCTTAACTATATAGTTTGTAAAGAGCCATAACAGACAGTAGCAAAGCGAAATACGCAAGACTTTAACAACTGCGTGTTCACTAACGCCATGAGCACGACAGTACTGCCCTTGGGCACGACAGTACAACCCTTGAGCACGACGATATGACCCTTGAGCACGACGGTACTACCCTTAAGCACGACGATATGACCCTTGAGGGTCGGGGTCAAAGGCCAGGCTGCCGTACCCAAGGGGTCGTACCATCGTGTTGAAGGAGTTAACAGAGTCCTTAGTCTCCTTGTCATCCTGTGCCGTTGTGCTGCGCCACTGTTGCCCGTTACAGTTTCGTCCTCCTGTTCACTGTTACTCCTTCCCCTGCTGTATGTCCTCCCTTGTATCGTCACTGTTACCGGCTCTCTTTCCGTTGTTGCAGACGTCAGCGAGTTCCCTCCAGCGACGGAGTCTCAAACGCGCTGCTGTTAAAACCTCGCCTTCTTCTATTACGCTGGCTCGTCGGGGAGGAGGTCGGTCGGTTCTCGCCACGAACTCTTTGACTGCAGAGTATGTACAGCTTCATCTTGTTGTCCCCTGTGTGATGATAATATATGCTCTCTCTCTCTCTCTCTCTCTCTCTCTCTCTCTCTCTCTCTCTCTCTCTCTCTCTCTCTCTCTCTCTCTTACCCAGTGTGTCGAAACGACGAACATATATCTTCTCGTCGTGGAGGCCAAAGGTGTCGGACTTAAATGACTGCGTGCATGCAGTGTGGCCACGAGTGCTGCACCTTATCCATGTCTTGCTGATCAGATGGTATGACACAATGTTCCATTGTTCTGTGTGCGAGAGAGAGAGAGAGAGAGAGAGAGAGAGAGAGAGAGAGAGAGAGAGAGAGAGAGAGAGAGAGAGAGAGAGAGAGAGAGAGGTCGGCTCTTATCAACACTGCCTTCCACATGCCCCCACCGCTAGCCCCCACACCTCCTCCGTTAGTCCAGATGACTGGAAAGAGTTAAAAAAAAAAAAAAAAAGGGAGGCGTTGGGATCCTGTTTTAAGGGAGGGGCTGAAGGGGGAGGGAGAACAGATGTTAGTAAGAGAGGGGTTGTTGATTTGAGGAAGGTGGAGATGATGGTCAAGTGTTCAACTGGAGTGCCGTGTGCCATTGGGGGGGATCTCCCTGGACACTGTCGTGGAGGGCGGTCTTACCCTTCAGTACTGTCTCCTCTCCCCTTCGTCAGTGCCCCAGGGAGCGATCCTTTTATCTGGTATAATAGCGAAGGATGGTAGGTTCCTTCGTCATTATCGTGGTGGGCGTATTCTGCTCCTTCGTCAGTATCGTGGTGGGCGTGTTCTGCTACTTCGTCAGTATCGTGGTGGGCGTGTTTTGCTACTTCGTCAGTACCGTGGTGGGCGTGTTCTGCTCCTTCGTCAGTGTCATAGTGGGCGTGTTCTGCTCCTTCGTCAGTGTCATGGTGGGCGTGTTCTGTTCCCTCGTCAGTGTCAGTAGAAGCCCACCATATCCTGTAGCAGCACCTGCCTGCAGCAGTAGGGCGACAAGGGCCATGGCATACCTCGGGTGAGCAAGGCGAGCTGCAGTCGCCCCCTCACTCACTCACGAAGTGCTTACAGTACAAGATGATACACCACACCTCCTGCAGCTTGGGTCATCATCACCACCAGCATCACCTGTATATCAGTAACAACAACAACAACCAGACTGCCGGTCATAATTGACAACATCAACAACACCTCCAACAACAGCGCCACCTACAACAACAACACCACCTCCAACAACAACATGAACCACAAATGTGACCGGCATCGCCAACACTTAACATTTGCGCCACCACCGTCCCGAAACTCCTACTAACCACCACCTGTACGTAGCACTACCACCTCAACCACCACCACCACCACTACAAGCAGAAAGAAAAAAACAACATCTTACTAGAATTTCATCACTGAAGTTTCAGAGACAATTAGTTATTATCGGGTGAACAATCACCTCTTTGGACTTCCTCCGTTCCCACACAACTCACTCTTATGTGGCTCATTAATAATTCCAATGTGTCACGCTCCGTCCGGCAGCACATCATGTAGCGCCGCCACCGCCAACAACCGCACACACACACACACACACACACACACACAGTGCGAGGCAAGGTGAGGCGAGGCTCTCGTTGGAAGCAAAGTCCCTCCATCGAGGTGGACACACCACTCACTTGCGCGAGCGCGCACCCCCTCTTCGTCAGTCCTCGCCAAACCCCACCACCTTCTTGGAGATCGTACGATGGTACGGGCAACGTTCGTGCACGACGGTACGATCCTTCGAAAGAACGATGGTACAGCGCTGGAGTACGACAAAAGAGAAGTACGACGATATGATTTTCTGATACCACACTCCGACCCTCGGGGCATGGTGGTCTGGCCTCTGACCCTTGGACCTTAAGGGCTGCGGTTACCGTATCCAAGTCGTACCGACGTGCCAAACGGGCGCGTCCATCGTCCTCCAAAGGTCGTACCGTCGTGCTCACGGACTCCGTGTACGCCTGATCGTACCGTCGTGCACAAGAGGTCGTACCGTCGTGCTCACGGACTCCGTGTTTGCCTCATCGTACCGTCGTGCACAATAGGCCGTACCGTCGCGCTCAAAAAGGTCGTACCGTCGTGCACACACGGTCTCTTACCATTGCAATTCACAAGTCGTCCAGCCCTGCCCCACCAGGTCGTGAAGTCGTGCCTAACGAGGTCGTACCGTCGTTCTTAGTAAGGCTAAATCGAACGACCCCTATGCAGTCACCGTGGAACGAACACAGACAATACTACGCTAGGTATTGCATGTATCACATACTAACATATTTCCTACATTTCTCGTACGCAAAGAAAGGAAAAAAAAAAAAAAGTGGAAGCGACTCTCAGTGTGATTATATTTCTATGTTTTATAAAAATAAAACAAAGAAGGATTCTGAAAATCATGATGACCAGTTCCAGTAACTAAAAGTGTGATCAACATTGTTCTAAAAAACCACATGGGTGTACTTAAATTTTTTTCAAAAACCACACAGGGGTGTATTTAACATTGTTTAAAAGACACTCATTATATCACGTAAAGTTGGAACTCCAACGGTAGGTCATCAGTGTTAAAAAAAAAAATAAAGAAATAAAAACATTTGTACACAACAGATTAAAAAAAATCCTCCTTGAAGTTTGGCCATATATTTCGTCTGTTCCCAGGCGCTACCTCGCTGACGCGGGAAACAGCTTTAATAATAATAATAATAATAATAATAATAATAATAATAATAATAATAATAGTAATAATAATAATAATAAATTCTCCCTGGGGATAGGGGATTAAGAATACTTCCCACGTATTCCCTGCGTGTCGTAGAAGGCGACTAAAAGGGGAGGGAGCGGGGGGCTGGAAATCCTCCCCTCTCGTTTTTTTTTTTTCTTTAATTTTCCAAAAGAAGGAACAGAGGGGCCCAGGTGAGGATATTCCAAAAAAGGCCCAGTCCTCTGTTCTTAACGCTACCGCGCTAACGCGGGAAATGGCGAATAGTTTAAAAGAAAGAAAAAGAATAATAATAAATATATATATATATATCCGCAAGTGCTTAGTTTTTGTGGGCGGTGGCGCAAATGAGGAGACATGCGAGCAATCTTCTTGGTTCGAGCCATTTCCTCTTCACTCAGTACAGCAGCAGTACGTATGAGTGAGTGGTGTGGATACAGAGAGCAAAGACAGTCCACGGGGCTGGGCCTCAGTGACTTGAGTCTTATCACATGTCACCCTCTAACTCCCTCTCTCACACACAGATTCCTCCGGAAGCTTCCTCTCTGTTGGATAATTGCTCATATTTAAGGCCTCCTGGTCACTCGTATCCCAGTCTCATTACCTGACGCTTACTTGGATTACATCTTGTACATGTATCCAGTCATCGTACGAGTGTGTCCAGGTAAAGCTTTAGCGCAGATGCCACTGACTTGTAGCCCACCAAACTTTAAGCTGTGTTTCTTCTTGTGTCTTCGCCCTATGACCTTCTCTGACTTTCTGGGATGATGGGAGTCCAGTCCTCTAAAGGCAATCTGGCTTAAGTATGTAGATGATGTTCTCTGTGTCCGGCCAACAAGTGAGGATTTACAGACATTTCTGTCAAAATTTCCTGTGGCGCGAGAGACATTGCTTGTTATCATCATCTTCACATTTCTCGGAACACTGTTGCATCTGTATTCTAGATCTCTGCAGCAATGTCTTCATTTCTCCTGTTATTCTTCTTTCGTGAACCGTTGGACGTGAGTGAGATTAGTGTATTACGTATAGATTTATACAGGGAGGTAGCTTTACATTCATGGCCCCTCCGCCCACCATTGATCTTCCCTCCCATCCCTGCCATACATGCGATATGCACACGAAGAAGAGATCACACCTTAAACATCCAAGGCCCAAGACTCTTCAACACCTTGCCATCTACCGTCAGAAACAGCGTGGGGACGCACGGTAGAGAAGTTCAGGCGTGCACTGGACACCTACAAAGCTAACCATACCAGCCACACTGTATGAAGGCTATGTTGGGCCTGAGGGCTGCGGCTTCCAAAAGCTTGGTCGACCGAAAACCGACCGAATCCATCGGTCAGCCAGGGCCCAGCCCAGGCTATATGGGGGATAACAACCCCTTGAAGACTTCACCAGGGTATTCATCATGCTTTCCAGATTGTTCCAGTCCTGTGTTGCGTTTCATCCCTCTTTGCTTCACCCAGCTGGTTCCATGAGTCTTCCAGAACTCGTGTGACTGAGGGAATGCTTCCTCACGTCCCCGCTCTCGCCCAGCTTCCAATTATGTCCTCTTGTTCTGGACTTCTCCTCCAACTTCAAAAGACCCGTTCTATGCTCGCGTCGTTCATGGCCGCCTCTTAAGGTATCTAAATACGGCCATATTATCAACGTCTCTCCCTTTTTAACCCCCTTTATTTCATTAGAGTCGACACCTCGAGGCTTTCAATCCTTCCTTAGTAACTCATCATACTCCGGCCAGGCACCTTTCTTGTTGCGCTCCTCCGCGAGTTCTATGCAACTCCATTCCGATGAGGATGAATCTGCGTCGCCTGTACCATCCTCGGTACGTCTTAACTGTTCATGTCCTGCACGACGATTCTGACGCTGGCCAACATATACACATTGACTTCACTTGCTCCCCGCTGCCTCTCGCGTGGTCTACTGGTGACAAGTCTGGCACAATGTCGACTCTCCGCATCCCTTTTCAGAGTACGATTCGCACCTATTTTATTTTTTTTTTTTTCCTACAGTATCGTCCCCACCGTATGTTGCGTTCATTTCCAGCCATGTCTTCACGATTGCGCGTTTCCCACTGTTAAATTTCATGAGCAATATGTCTGACCGCATATGCCCAGGTTAGAGAGGCAGCCAGCCCAGGTTAGTAAGGCAGCCAGCCCAGGTTAGTAAGGCAGCCAGCCCAGGTTAGTGAGGCAGCCAGCCCAGGTTAGAGAGGCAGCCAGCCCAGGTTAGTGAGGCAGCCAGCCCAGGTTAGTGAGGCAGCCAGCCCAGGTGAGTAAGGCAGCCAGCCCAGGTTAGTAAGGCAGCCAGCCCAGGTTAGAGGCAGCCAGCCCAGGTTAGAGGCAGCCAGCCCAGGTTAGAGAGGCAGCCAGCCCAGGTTAGTAAGGCAGCCAGCCCAGGCTAGTGAGGCAGCCGGCCCAAGCTAGTACAGGCAGCCAGACCTAGCTAGTGAGGCAGCCGGCCCAAGCTATTACAGGCAGCCAGACCTAGCTAGTGAGGCAGCCGGCCCAAGCTAGTACAGGCAGCCAGACCTAGCTAGTGAGGCAGCCAGCCCAAGCTAGTGAGGCAGCCAGCCCAGGCTAGTGAGGCAGCCGGCCCAAGCTAGTACAGGCAGCTAGCCCAGGCTAGTGAGGCAGCCGGCCCAAGCTAGTACAGGCAGCCAGACCTAGCTAGTGAGGCAGCCGGCCCAAGCTAGTACAGGCAGCCAGACCTAGCTAGTGAGGCAGCCGGCCCAAGCTATTACAGGCAGCCAGACCTAGCTAGTGAGGCAGCCGGCCCAAGCTAGTACAGGCAGCCAGACCTAGCTAGTGAGGCAGCCGGCTCAGGCTAGTACGGGCAGCCAGACCTGGCTAGTGAGGCAACCAGCTTAGCCTAGTATAGGCAGCCCGACCGGGCTAGTGAGGCAGCTACACCTGACTAGTTGGGCAGCCAGAATTGGCTAGTGAGCCAGCCAGACCCAGGCTAGTGAGGCAGTCAGACCAGGCTAGTGAGTCAGCCAGCCTAGGCTAGTGAGGCGGCCAACCCTGGCTAGTGAGGGAGCTAGCCCAAGCTAGTGAGGGAGCCAGCCCAGGCTAGTGAGGCGGCCAGCCCAGGCTAGTGAGGAGGCCAGCCCAGGCTAGTGAGGCGGCCAGCCCAGGCTAGTGAGGCAGCCAGACCAGGCTAGTGAGGCAGCCAGCCCAGGCTAGTGTGACAGCCAGCCCAGGCTAGTGAGGCAGCCAGCCCAGGCTAGTAGTGTGGCAGCCAGCCCAGGCTAGTAGTGTGGCAGCCAGCCCAGGCTAGTAGTGTGGCAGCCAGCCCAGGCTAGTGAGGCAGCCAGCCCAGGCTAGTGAGGCAGCCAGCCCAAGCTAGTAGTGTGCCAGCCAGCCCAGGCTAGTAGTGTGCCAGCCAGCCCAGGCTAGTAGTGTGGCAGCCAGCCCAGGCTAGTGAGGCAGCCAGACCCAACCTAGTGAGGCAGTCAGACCCAGGCTAGTAGTGTGGCAGCCAGCCCAGGCTAGTGAGGCAGCCAGCCCAGGCTAGTGAGGCAGCCAGCCCAGGCTAGTGAGGGAGCCAGACCCAGGCTAGTGAGGCAGCCAGACCCAGGCTAGTGAGGCAGCCAGACCCAGGCTAGTGAGGCAGCCAGACCCAGGCTAGTGAGGCAGCCAGACCCAACCTAGTGAGGCAGCCAGACGCAACCTAGTGAGGCAGCCAGACCCAACCTAGTGAGGCAGCCAGACCCAGGCTAGTAGTGTGGCAGCCAGCCCAGGCTAGTGAAGCAGCCAGCCCAGGCTAGTGAGGCAGCCAGCCCAGGCTAGTGAGGCAGCCAGACCCAGGCTAGTAGAGGCAGCCAGACCCAACCTAGTGAGGCAGCCAGACCCAGGCTAGTGAGCCAGTCAGCCAAGCAGGTGTTATATATTAAAAGAAAAAAAGACAAAAAATAGAGAATTACGAAGAGTGGAGGGGGGAAAAAATATCATGATAGTTAGGAAGGTAAAGGAAAAAGCCGCGTTTCAGAACTGGACAGGTCACAGTTGTTGGGAAGGATACGAGATGAGGCGGGCCAGTCCAAGGCTGAGCGGTGCAAGGAAGGAGGCAGATACAAACAGCGGCCCATCCTGGAGTTTACGACCAACGGCTCCAACACCGTCATCACGTGACGCGATGATGCCTTACACCGCCAGCATTACGTGGCCTGGGTAAATATGGAAACGGGGGCGGAGAGAGGGAGGGGGGCTGCTACTCTAATGTAGTGGCCAGTTCGCGGGACTCTGGGTGGAGACCAAAGTAATATCTGTAGAAGAGAGAGAGAGAGAGAGAGAGAGAGAGAGAGAGAGAGAGAGAGAGAGAGAGAGAGAGAGAGAGAGAGAGAGAGAGAGAGAGAGATCCAACGGTGCCCGGCGTTAAGGCGAGCGGGTTAAATTTAGATGGCGGAAGTCGGCGAAGGATAATGAGGACGCTTGCTTTGCCCAGCCCAGTCTAGTGGGGTCCGGCCATTCCCGGCTGACGGGGCAGCGGAGGCTTAACTGACACTCAGCCGGACGGACGGATAGACAGACACAGACAGACAGAAAGACAGACAGAGAGATAGACGGACAGGACAGGCTGAGCTTGAAGAGGTAATGATGATCGGATCTTTAAGTCTAGTGATGCCTGGTGGTAGAGTGAGGTGATGGGTAGGTGAGGTTGCGGTACCCAGTCCAGGTTCTGGAGTGAGGTGATGGGTAGGTGAGGTTGCGGTAGCCAGTCCAGGTTCTGGAGTGAGGTGATGGGTAGGTGAGGTTGCGGTAGCCAGTCCAGGTTGTAGAGTGAGGTGATGGTGAGGTTGCGGTAGCCAGTCCAGGTTCTGGGGTGAGGTGAGGTGATGGGTAGGTGAGGTTGCGGTAGCCAGTCCAGGTTCTGGGGTGAGGTGATGGGAAGGTGAGGTTGCGGTAGCCAGTCCAGGTTCTGGGGTGAGGTGATGGGTAGGTGAGGTTGCGGTAGCCAGTCCAGGTTCCGAGGTGAGGTGAGGTGAGAGTAAGGGGAGGCCAGCAGCCTCAGTTAAGCAGGGAGGCGGGCGAGGCCGAGCGGGGCAGCTGCAGGCGGGTCCGTCCGGGCGACATGTCACGTTGGGTTTGAGGAGTGTGTGCGCGGCGGCGGTGGCGGTGGCGGCCATGTGATACCGAGGTTAGGGGAAAGTAGGGGAGCGTGGGTGGGGGGCGGACCGGGGGCCGAGGTCAGCTTCCTTTTCCACAGTGGTTGCTGCTTCCCTCCCCTCCCCTCCCCTTCCCTCCCTCCCTCCCTAGCCTCCATCATGGCCGCGGCACAGTGCGTGATGGACCTGGGAGGAGGGCTCAGCCGGCCGCAGGGAGGGAGACGGGAGGGTCCCCCTGGGCTGGCAGGCAGGCAGGACGTACGGCCTCTCCTGACAAGGTGGGGGGAGAGGTAGTAGGACTGGAGAAGGGGAAGGCTACCTTGTTGTTGAGCGGTGGGGAGGAGGGAGGGAAGAAGAGGAGGGAGGGAGGGAAGGAAAGGAAGGTTGGTTGTGGCGGGGAGGGGGAAGGTTTGGGTAAGCTTGGTGGTGGAGGGGGATTACCGCGTCACTCTGCTCCTCCTCCTGCCTTATTGTTAAGTCACCCGGGGACCAAGCCAGCTGGACACAAACGGACACCACCACCACCACCACCGCGGGAGGAGGAGGAGGAGGAGGAGGGGACGACATGTATGGACACACGTGACATGCTGCTGCTGCATCAGCCTTCCCTCCTCCCTCCTCCTCCAGCCTCCACATGGTCCACACATTCGGACAAACATGACTTGGCTGACCACACACACACTCACACACACGACGGAGGAAACACACCCCCACCCAACACACACACACCCCTCTTGTCTGATACCTACCGGCTGGCCCACCACGTCCGTCCAGCCCAACCCGACAAACTTGGTCCACTTTTGAGGAAGACGCCAGCAATTGGGTCCGCTGGGAGACACACACACACACACACACACACACACGACACTCTCTGCCTCGACCACCACACAGTGTACACACACCCGTACACCCCGAAAGGCAACACCCGTTGCAAAGGACCCCGTTGCAAAGGAACCGCGGTAAAAAAAAAAAAAAAGTTACTTGGGTAAAAAAAAAAATGCTTACCTTAGTTTTTGGGGACATGCCGAAAGGTAACAGTGGGACGGAAGAAGACGGAGTGTGGTGTAGATTAAGGGAACTAAGGCAACAGCTGCTTGCCTTGGTGTAGGGGCTTACCCCGAGGTAAGAGTAATAGATGGGAATAGACGCAGTGTGTTGGAGAATAGAGTCGGATAGATTGTCTATTTCATGGGAAGTAATACGTAGATGTGTAGGTGATTCTTGCTTGCTGTCTAAGTCTATTTGCTACAAGTACGACCGACACCTTTCGTAAGGACGACTGTAGGACCCTTGGGGACGACGCAACGGTACGACCCCTTGAGCACAACACGA